>NW_028143857.1:0-23637 GCF_977018435.1 Lepisma saccharinum
AGTAGTTGTATTTGCTATAATACCAGCGCCGGAAAGTATGAACCCCCCTCAAGCAGATTTGGCTATACTTAAAACAAGCTCAACATGCCCATATGAGCTTTTTGCTCAAGTGTGGAATCTTGTCTAATCCAAGATTTTTGTAAAAAATGCCCCTCGGAAAGTATGAACCCCCTCAGATTGATTTGCCTATACTTATAAAAGGCACTTCTGTGAGATTGTTGTCCATAAATTTGTTAAAAATTTGATATTTTTTTTGGCCATACTTAAAACTAGGCCACCCACACCCATACACACCCACCTATACACACCTACACCCACCCACACCCACCCACACATATTTACTTCCGGTCCACTTCCGGTCCACTTCCGGTCTACTTCCGGTCTACTTCCGGTCCACTTCCGGTCCACTTGTGGCCAAGTTGTGGCCTATTTCTGCTTTTTTTATCCAGCATAGAGTTTTGATTTGAACCCCAAGAAATTGTATATAAATACCAAAGCCAAAAATATCAACACACATACACACATACACATACACATACATACACACACACACATACACATACACACATACACACACACACAAGGCACAGTGCTGAACCCAGCTGATATTTTTATCCAGCATAGAGTTTTGATTTGAACCCCAAGAAATTGTATATAAATACCAAAGCCAAAAATATTAAGTGTATACACACATACACACATACACACACACACAAAGCACAGTGCTGAACCCAGCTGATATTTTTATCCAGCATAGAGTTTTGATTTGAACCCCAAGAAATTGTATATAAATACCAAAGCCAAAAATATTAAGTGTATACACACATACACACATACACACACACACACAAAGCACAGTGCTGAACCCAGCTGATATTTTTATCCAGCATAGAGTTTTGATTTGAACCCCAAGAAATTGTATATAAATACCAAAGCCAAAAATATTAAGTGTATACACACATACACACATACATACACCCCCCTCCATGTAGGACTGCCTTGACGGGGCGAGGGGGCTTAGTAGGGAGGTCAATTTAATCTCATCATTTCACCCATTCTTCATATCCATATCTCACGTTTTTCACCATTCCATCACGTCATTCATCTCCATATCTTTGACCTCCCTCTAAGAAACCAAGGGAGGTCATTTTCATCTCATCATTTCACTCATTCTTCACATCCATATCTCACGTTTTCACCATTCCATCACGTCATTCTTCTCCATATCTTTGACCTCCCTATAACTAAGGGTCCTGCTAGAGGAGACAACCTCGATAAAAAAACCCTATCCCAAGGTGTGAGTTGCACGTGCCGATGGGACAGTGTTGGCTGCAGGGGTAGGTGCAGTCGCGAACGTGGCCTCGGGGATTTCGGTTTGGTCCTCGAGTAGCCTACATTTTTGGGGGTAGGCCTTCCTCGGCATAGAGGGCATGTCGAGGCTACAATTTATGGACCCTCCACCATAAAATAATTTTGTATATGGGTACAAAAAACAACTCAAACGGGGGGAAACCCCCAAAACGAGCGCGGCCTTCGAGCCCGCTCCAAGTAGTGGAAAAGACAAGTAACGTGCCACGTTACCTTGTTGTCAGTATTGTTGAGAAGACCGAAAGTAACGATGTTTCTGCAACAACAAAGAAACACGGAGCTGCTACATTGAAGGACTTGTCACCATTCCTTATCAAGAAACAGCTAGACTACGCCGCTGGTTCCGATGTTCCAGAAATAAAGAAGCTGAGAAACGGGAGTCTACTTATCCAGACCAGCACAGATCGCCAGACCAACAACCTTTTAAAGTTACGATCTTTGGGCCATTTCACTGTTAATGTTGAACCCCATCGTCAACTTAACTGTAGTAAAGGTGTGATTCGCCACTGGGATCTGCTAAATGCTGAGGAGGAAGAGATCCTTGAAGCACTGTCAGACCAACATGTCACCGCAGTGCAGCGAATAAAGACGCGAAAATCCGGAGAACTTGTGCCAACTGCTTCTATTATATTAACGTTCCAAACGACCACTCTCCCAGATATTGTACGGGCTGGTTATTTGAGACTAAAAGTCCGACCATACATCCCTAACCCGATGCGATGTTTCAAATGCCAGCACTTTGGGCACACTCAGCCTTCCTGCAAGGCCACTACCGCCCTTTGTGGTAAGTGTAGTCTGCCTGATCATGGGACCGAACCTTGTTCTTCAGGTCCCAAATGCATTAATTGCCAAGGCGAGCACCCAGTCTGGCATCGTGACTGCCCCTCTTTCCAACAAGAGAAGAAAATCAGAGAGTTGGTCGTCACAGAGAAAATCTCTGCTGGCGAAGCAAAACAACGTCTCCGGGAAAGTATACGCACCACTTTACCTGTGCCATTCGCTACAGTTGCTGCAGCTGCTCTTACCCGCCGCAGTGTAGGGGTACAAACCAGCGACGTGTCAACTCAAACACCAACGATTCCCGTAGTAGCCCGCCCTGCTTCGAGGAAACCAGCAACCACTCCTCGCTCCACAGAGAGGAAGTTCAAGCAGGTGCATACAAGGGAATATTTTCTGAAGTCTACTAGCTCTCCAGTCAAGGTGGCAGCCACCACCCTGAAACTTAAGGCGCAGCTGAAGGCTGCCCGGCGGGCGCTCAAAGCACCCGCCCCCACCCCCCCTTCTTCATCCCCTTCGCCCTCTGTGTCCTTACCCGAGGACATGATACAGGACGAAGCCGCGGATGAAGAATTTATCAAGGTGACAGGGCCTAGAAATAAAGTACGCCTTAAAAGGTAATAACCATACTTCCAGCTATGGCTTATTGTCTCCAATGGAACCTTAACGGTTTCTGTACACATCTCGAGGAACTGCAAATTCTAATATCTGAATTTGACCCTGCCATCATATGTCTCCAAGAGACACATTTTCGTCCAAATGAATCAGTGATTCTAAACGGATACACGCTTTACCGCACCGACAAGCTTCCTGAGGGTCGTCGTGCACACGGTGGTGTTGCAATGGGTGTTCGAGATAACATCCACTCAACACCAATCTTTCTCACCACCCCCCTCCAAGCTGTCGCCGTGCGGGTCCATCTACCACAGCCAATATCCGTTTGCAGTGTCTACATCACAAGGGAGGAGCGATTCTCTCTTGAGGACCTCCTTTCTATATTCGAGCAACTTCCGTCTCCTGTAGTTCTTTTGGGCGATTTTAATTCCTACCATCTTTTGTGGGGCTCCGTTCGTACAGAGCCCCGGGGTCAAATTGTAGATCAATTCCGTGAGGCATCAGGTTTAACGTTGCTGAATGATGGAACTCCCACATATTTCAGTCCTTCCTCTGGCACATATTCTGCGTTGGACTTGTCCTTCTGCAGTCCCAGCCTAGCTCCTACCACATCTTGGAGCGTTCATCCTGATCTCTGTGGGAGTGATCACTTCCCTCTCATTCTTACCTTCGAACATCTTCAGCAATCACGTGAACACCACCCTCACTGGAATCTCAGTCGGGCCGACTGGGAAGCCTTCGAGCGTGCAGTGGACCTTGAAATCGATCTTGCGTGGACTTTACCACCAATCGACGCCTTAGATGTCTTTGTGTCAGGAGTGCATGATGCTGCACGCACCTCCATTCCACATCCCAGTGGACCTGCGAGGCGACGCCCAGTCCCCTGGTGGACTGCGGAGATCGGTGCAGCCATCAAGGACCGCAATCATGCTCTCGATCGATTCAATAGGAACCACACTGCCGCAAACCTCGAGCAGTTCCGCATTAAACGTGCCCGTGCCCGTCAGCTCATTCGAGCCAGTAAGAAGGCGTGCTGGGTCCAATACGTGTCTTCTCTGACGAAGCAGGCTTCGTCGAAAGCCGTTTGGACCAAAGTACGTCGCATCCAGAGGGGTGCATCTACTCCTCTGAGCGCTCTGGAGCACGATGGGACGTTGTACACCGATTCCGGAGACATAGCTAATATCTTGGCCACGCAGTTTTCTGATGCGTCTAGCTCTGAAAATTATGAACCACGTTTCCGCCGTGAGAAGGACCGTCAGGAACGACGCCCTCTAATTTTTCGAAGTCATAACACCGAGCCTTACAACTCTCCATTCACTGAACGGGAGTTCGATCAGGCGCTTCGAGATTCTAAGAATACAGCTCCTGGAGTGGACAAGATCCACTACGAGATGCTTCGTCATCTGCCCATTGGAGCCAAACATTTCCTTTTGGCGGTATTCAACAGGCTTTGGTTGGAGGACTCTTTCCCCACTTCCTGGAAAGAAGCTATTATTGTTCCCATCCTGAAACCAGGTAAAAAACGCACCGCAGCCTCGAGTTATAGGCCTATTGCCTTAACTAGCTGTGTGTGCAAGTTGATGGAACGCATGATCAACAAGCGTCTGACCTGGTTTTTGGAGGAAAACTCATTGATAAGTAATTTTCAATGTGGTTTTCGCTCCAACCGTTCCACACTGGACCATCTGGTTCAGCTGGAAACACATATTCAGGATGCATTCCTCAACAAGGAACATTTAGTTGCAGTTTTCTTTGACCTCCAAAAGGCATATGACACAACGTGGCGCTTTGGCATCCTAAAGCAGCTCCATTCTTGGGGCGTGCGTGGCCATATGGCGTACTTTATTGAAAATTTTTTATCAGATCGCTTTTTCCGCGTACGTGTTGGGAACTCCTTTTCGGATCTTCACGAACAAGAGAACGGTGTCCCGCAGGGCAGCGTACTTAGTGTGACTCTGTTTGCCATAGCAGTAAACAGTGTTCTGGCAAACATTCTTTCCCCTGTACATGGCCTCCTCTATGTCGACGACCTCACGATCTTTTGTCGCTCACGGAATCTCGCGTCAGCTTCTCGTCAACTCCAACTGACGATAAACCGTTTGGTTGAGTGGTCCTCCCAAACAGGTTTCACCTTCTCATCCGAGAAATCCGTGTGTGTTCACTTTTGTCGTCAGCGTACATGTCATTTAGATCCTGACCTGTACATGGGGAAATCTCCCCTGTGCTTCGAGAATGAGGTCCGCTTCCTGGGCCTCATTTTCGATAAGAAATTAACATGGCTACCTCACCTTCGCCAGTTAAAGTTCTCTTGTCTTCGAGTTCTCAACCTTTTACGCGTTTTATCTCATACTTCTTGGGGTGCTGATAGGACGGTATTGCTTCGCCTATACCGTGCACTCATCAGGTCGAAGCTAGATTATGGATGTGTTGTGTATTCTTCTGCTCGCCCATCTAGACTTCGCATCCTAGACACTGTCCACCATGCTGGTATACGTGTGTGCACTGGTGCCTTTCGGACCAGTCCAGTCGCCAGTTTGTATGTAGAGGCATCTGAGCCGTCGCTGTCTCTGCGAAGACAGCGGCTGGTAGTTAACTACTTCCTCCATCTTCGATCGATGCCTTCACATCCTTCATTCCACACCATCTCAGACGAGGGTAGGCTGTCAAGGTATCGGCTCCACCCTAGTGTCACTAGACCATTTGGTGTTCGTGCAGACGAGATCCTGTCAGCACTTGGTGTTGACAGTGATCTTCCTGGCGTCTCTCCACTCATTTCGCCTCTCCCTACCTGGGAGTTTCCTGCACCTTCTATCGATTTTTCTCTGACTGCCCTTCCAAAGTCAGAGACACCAATGGTTGTATACCAGCAACGGTTTTTAGAACTTCGTGCGAAGCACCCCAATTTTAATGTGTTTTACACGGATGGGTCCAAGACATTCGAATCAGTTGGTTGCGCCTTCGTCCTAGACTCTCAAAGTTCCAGTTACTTGCTACATCCTGCCTGTTCCATCTATACGGCAGAGTTGTACGCCATTCTAAAGGCACTGGACTTTGCAGACGTCAATGGTCTGAAGAAAGTCCTTGTGTGCTGTGATTCGACCAGCGTGTTGCAGTCTCTGGATTCGCCGTATTCCCGGCATCCAGTAGCGCAACGCATATTCAGACGGCTTGTGTCCTTATCTGCCAGCACAGATGTACACTTCTGTTGGGTCCCTAGCCACGTGGGCATCCAGGGGAACGAAGCAGCTGATGCTGCCGCCAAGTCTGCTGATGCAGATGGCGACGTTCTCGTCCACCTTTTGCCAGCTAGCGACCTGCAGAATGTGTTCCGTTCTCGCCTTCTTGACACTTGGCAGACCGAGTGGGATGTGGAAACGGGGAACAAGCTTCACGCTGTTAAGCCCACCATAGGTGTTTGGCGTTCCTCGCGTCGTCCCTCTCGGCGAGAAGACGTTATTCTTACCCGCCTGCGTATAGGACACAGCCGTCTCACGCATGGTCGCCTACTGCAAGGGCTGGACCCTCCGTGGTGTCGTACCTGTAATGTTATTTTAAGCATCCGACACATTCTCGTTGAATGTGTCGATCTTGCTTACCTCCGGCAGACTTTTAACCTTTCCGGCTGTTTGTCATCCCTCTTGGGTGATGACAGCAGTATTTTATCACATGTTTTTAGTTTTTTGCGAAGAGCTGGACTTTTCCACCGTCTGTAAGGAGGTTTTTAGTTTATTCTGACTTTTTAATGTGTTGTGTTTGTCTCGTGCAGGTCTTTTTACAACCTTGCACTTTTAGTTTTTCTTAAGGGGCAATCTACACCCCTTTTTTAAATCTCAGTCAGAATTTTAGATAAGGGGACATTTCCCCGTATACACAGAAGGGTGCGAAATGGCCTCAAGTGCCGACGCACCCATAAATTTTAACTCAATCAATCAATCAAACATACATACACACACAAAGCACAGTGCTGAACCCAGCTGATATTTTTATCCAGCATAGAGTTTTGATTTGAATCCCAAGAAATTGTATATAATAAACAACAACAAAAATGCCGAATCAAAAACATTGTAATCAATGCAATAAGAATATATCCAGCCCCAATTGGGCTAAGCACCAAAAGATTTGTGACCCAGACAAATACAGAACTCCCACAAAAATATGCCCCAAATGCCATAAAAAATATAGCATGCAATACTTCACATATACACATAAAGATACTTGCTCTGCACAGTCATCAACATTGCCCTCACAACCATCTACATCTGGTCTGAAAAGAAAGCATGAAGCACCTGTTAATGCTGGACCTGCAAAGCAGCCACGCCATGCACCCATCCATAGCAGTTTTAATGCCCAACTTAGGGATTACCGGTTTGTATCAGAGCCAAGATGTGACATTAAGAATTTTTTGAACAGTATAAATTCTGATCTGCAGGCAATTCTTAATGCACAAAATGGATCTTATAAACTGTCCCTTAAATTGTTTGCACAATATAAGAAACCAAATGGCACAAAATTTACACTGCCCCACATAACAGAAACTGTACCGGTATATTCAAATGCAAATTCGGACACAATAATAAGCAGCTTGATAAATCAATTGAATATTAAACACTCTGAATTTGCAGCAAAAGAGTCTGGATGGAGCCTATGCGGCTCTCCACACAAGTTATATGTTAATATTTCTGAATTCAGCCCATTACAAGGTTCTACATATCTGCCATTACCTGCCAATATTAAAAACAAACAAGCCGTGGTTAATATAAAAAATAATGATGAGAAATGCTTTTTGTGGTGTATATTAGCTGCTTTGTATCCAGTTTCAAGGGATCCTCAGAGAATAACTTATTACAAACAACATGAACACAAATTTGATGATGCAATGGAGGGTTTAGAATATCCAATGTCTGTTCAGAATATTGATAAATTTGAAAAAAAGGCCAGGCATATCAATGGCAAACAATTATCTATTAATGTATTTATTTGTTCCACTGGCAATTGCTTGATAGCACCTCTCAGAATCAGTACACTTGATGATGAATCTGCTGTTCCGATTGATCTGCTCTTAATTGAAGAGGATGGCAAATATCATTACACTCTGATACATAATCTTGAAGCTTTAGTCAGAAAACAACTAGACAAATCTAAGACAATATTCAAGTTGTGCAGAAGATGTTTAACTGTATTTGATGGCAGGAAAATGGTAAATAGGGTTCCTGAATGTAACACAGAAATTGCTAAAAACAAATTAATTGAGCATCTGAAATACTGTGGCAACTATAAACCTGTTCATATGGTGATGCCTAATCCAAGTGAAAATTGCAAATTCAAAAAGTTTGAAGCCTTGTTGGAACACCCAGCATATATTGTCTGTGATTTTGAATCGAACCTCAAACCTCTTGCATTCTGCAATCCAGATCCTGAAGAATCTTCAATTACACCATACCAGCTACATGAACCTTCCAGCTTTTGTTATATAGTTATACGGGATGGTGTAGCTAGTGAACCACACTTATACATGGGACCAAATGCCATCAAAATATTTGCACATAGAATAGAAAATGAGTGCCATGACATAGCATCTAACATCTTATTAAAATCAAAACCTATGTTGCCTTTAACAGAGAAACAGATTGAGGATTTCAACAATGCAGAAAAATGTCCGGTATGTGATTCTGAATTTTCAGATACAAATATCAAGGTACATCACCATTCTCATACAGATGGTAAATTGTTAATGGCCCTGTGTAATAGCTGTAATATTAAGATCAAGAGACCAAAATTTGTCCCCATATTTTGCCATGGAGCATCCAATTATGATTTCCATCATCTGATCAGATATGAGGGGTTTGAGAAGCAGAATTTAAATATTTTAGCTGAAAATAATGAGAAATATATATCTATTAGCAAGATAATTAAAGTTAATGGTGTTTCTATTCAATTAAGATTTCTTGATTCTTACAGAATTTTATCTGCTAGCCTGGCTACACTGGCCACTCAATTATCTGATGATCAATTCAAAATCACACGTGCCTTGTTTCCAAATCAGGACCTGAAATTAATTAGGCGGAAGGGTGTATATCCATATGACTATGTTACAGATTTTTCTAAATTTGATGAGTGTTCTCTGCCACCACAAGAAGAGTTTTACAGCAAAATCAGAGGATCTGGAATCACTGATGAAGATTATCACCATGCTCAGTTGATGTGGAACAATTTAAAATGCCAGACATTTGGTGATTATCACATGGCATATTTGAAACTTGATGTGACCCTCTTAGCTGATATATTGCAGGCATTCAGAAAATCTTCTATGCAAAATTATAGACTGGATCCAATATATTTTTTCAGTGCCCCGAGCCTAGCATGGTCTGCAACGTTTTTGAACACTAACATGCATTTGGATCTGATCCACGATCAAGATAAGTATCTGTTTATGGAGAAATGTATAAGAGGGGGGATGGTGCAATGTTCCCAGAGATATGCCAGAGCAAATAACAAGCATATTCCCAATTATGATCCAGCACGGCCATCAAATTATATAGTGTATGTAGATGCAAACAGCCTCTATGGTCATGCCATGATGCAAAAACTGCCATATGCAGGGCTTGAGTGGGTTGAAGATTTCAATATTGAGGATCTTCAGGACTTTGATGACATTAATTATGGCCTCTTCTTAGAGGTTGATCTGACAATTCCTGATGATTTGCACAATAAATTTTCTGATCTGCCCCCAATTCCCGAGGTTAAGTGCTCACCTGGCTCTAAACAGAAGAAGCTCATGATGACCCTGGAGCCAAAACAGGATTATGTCATATATTACAAAAACCTCCAGTTCCTGATGAAACATGGTGTTCAAGTGACCAAAGTTGGCAAAGTCTTAAGGTTCAGGCACTCAAGATGGTTGAAACCATATATTGATACAAACACAGAGCTTCGAACATCTGCAAAGAGCCAATTTGATAAGGGCTTGTTTAAATTGATGGTGAATTCAGTGTATGGCAAAACTATTGAAAATGTCAGAAAACATACCGATGTTAAAATAATTACTGACCCCAGCCTGAGCAAAAAATTGGTTGCAAAGCCTAATTTCAATTATAGAAGAATTTATGATGAGCACATGGCACTTTTCAACATGAAGAAAACAAAGATTAAGTTTGATAAACCTATTTATGTAGGGGCTGCGATATTGGAATTGGCCAAATTACATATGTCAATATTGTATTATGATGTGTTGAAACCTTTTTATGGTGATAATATAAAATTGATGTACATGGACACGGATAGTTTTATTCTTGATATTAAAACAGAAGATGTTTATCAAGATATGTCACAGCCTGAATTGTTTAAATATTTTGATACCAGTGAACATACAAAGATTCAACACCACAACAAAAAGGTGCCTGGCAAGTTAAAAGATGAGACACTTGGTGATGTTATTGTGGAATTTGCTGGGTTAAGTGCCAAGATGTACACTTTTGAAACATGTAGTGGCGCTGTTGCCAAAAAGGCCAAGGGCATTGGCAAAGTAACTGTTGAAAAAGAGCTTGAATTTGAGGATTATAAAAATTGCCTCAAATCCCAGAATTTAATCAAAACATCAGAATCCAGAATTCAGAGTGTGGATCACTTATTGACTTCAAATATTGTAAGAAAAGTGGCCCTGGACCCACATGATGATAAGAGATGCATTTTATCATGTGGCATACATACTCTACCATGGGGGCATTGTGATTTGAAAAATGGAAATCAATGCCCAATTACAGAGCATGATTTGAAATAAATAAACATGCCTATGAACTTATTTGGGTTCAAAAAACAGGCTATTATGGAGCTGCCAACACCACAAGCATATCCTGATATGCTGTCTAAGCTGAGTGGCTTGTTAATTATTCATCTGAACAGCATACTTACAGATGTTGATGATGAAACAGGCAAAATATTGTACATATTTAACAATAATTTAAATCATTACCAATTACCTGTAGGTGGGCAATTACAATTTATTACAACCCCTGAGGGTGATGTCAAGATTTCAGTAGGGAGAAATATTTATAGAATTAAGCATTCAAACATGATTTCTGGCACTGTATATACTGTTTCTGCTGGTGACTGCTTATATATTGAGGTCCCTGGGTCATATGACATGCTTATACCCTATTTTATAGAATTAAGAATCAGATACTCTATAAAAAATAACCACTAAAACAAAAATGCCTAATGATATATTTGGCCATACAAGGCATGAAGATCACAGTGATGAGATTCTGAGGCTTGATGTCAGAGTCAAGAAATTAAGAAGTGATTTACAAGCTTTACAAACTACACTCAATGCCAGTCTTCAATTAGAAATTACAAATTTACAATCACAATGCATGGACCCTCTTCTTAAAATTGATTCTGAACTCAAACTGCTGCTTCAGAAATATACTGATCTGGCCACATTGGATAATTTTCAAAGTTTAGAAGAAGCTGTAGCAGCTCTTCAAGCCAAATTTAAGACCCAGGCCACCAATTCTGAGCAATTGAAACAGCAACTGGAAGAGCAGATAAATAATGTCCAGGCACAGCTCCAAACAATTGTCAAAAGCATAAAATCACAAGAAGATTTTGATCTAGTGATTTCCACTCTAAAAGAACAGATTCAGTCACTCCAAATACCTAATCTGGATCCTCTGCACAATGCCATAGCCGAGGTTAAAGAAAAAATTGAGACACTTGAAAATTTTATGAACAATTTGCCATCTTCTGATGCTTTGAGTGCAATAACTCGGAGTGTAGCAAATATTAAGCTGCAACTTGAAACATATGAAGATTTTGGAAAAATTCAAAGTTCCATAACCCATCTTGAAGGTACAATAGCAGCAGTGCAAAATGATTTGGCAAATGTACTAGAATCCCGATTGCCTGGGATTGTAGATACTCTTGTCAGTGTCCAGCACCAAATCACAAAGCTTGAAAACCTCAACACTGAATCTGAACTATCTCATTTTCATCATTTGATCGATGATATCCAAACAAAACTTGAAATTTTACAACAATCAACACCCACTCAGGCAGATATAGCCCTGCTCCAAAATGCTATGCAAAATGTGGCTGATGCTTCTGAATTAAACAATGTAAATTTGGCACTTAAATCTTTGCAACATACAGTATCAAATCTTCCAACATCACAGGAACTTAAAAATATAAAGAGGGCAGTGAATCGCATATTGAAATCAGAAGATATCAAGAATATCCAGGCAGAGATCAAACATCTCACTCAGACAGTGGCCACTCTACCAACCAATCAACATATTAATGAACTGCATGCCCTGTTTGAGGATATCAGAAGACAGGTCCATGATCTTACTGTTCAAAATTCAAAATTGGCAGTTGTTGAAAATTTGCAACAAATTGTAGCCAATATCAAGCAACAGCTAGGGACCATGGAATCCAATCAAGCAAATGCTCTGTCTGTTTTTGCCACCCAGCTTCAAGAGATTGTGCAACAATACAAGAAACTTATTGTAGACATAAAGATCAAGCCAGGCCATGATGATGTTGTTAGAACGATCAATGAGCACCTTGAATCTGTAACAAGCAGATTGCTCACAGCAGAAAAAGAAATAACAGGCATAATCGAGAATCCAAAACATACAGTAATTCTTGAATTGTACAGCATCCCCAACAAAGAATATGATTCTCCATTTACACCAGGTGGCAAAATATATATGCTGTCCCCTGCACAATTTTATTACCAGTTTTTTGTTGGGGGCACATTGAGACCAATCAAGATCAAATATTGGCTTCAACCACAGGCACACCACTACCCCACCTTATCAATAACAAATGCTGATAACAAAGTAAAAATCACCAGTGTAGAATTAGAGGATTTTACAGATCCCAATACATTAGAAACATCTTATGCTGAGGATGATGGCTCTCTGGAATTTAAAATACAAATAGGGGACAAATTATATTTAGAAAATCCTGCAGTATCAGCTGCTGAACACCCCATAGTTGCAATATTCTTGTTTACATATTATGTCTAGAAAAATTATTGTTGATGAATTACACAGACAGGCCAGACATAATTTTAAGAGGCTCCCAGTAGTCACAAAGGGCATAGATGATTTATGGCAGAGCGATTTGATTGAAATGGCAAGTGGGCAGTTGAAAAACTTAGACAAAATCAACAAGGGCTACAAGTATCTACTCACTGTGATAGACACATTTTCAAAATTTGCCTGGGCTCTGCCACTTAAATCCAAGACTGGAACATGTGTTACAGAAGCCATCAGGACAATCATCAATCAGAGTGGAAGATCCCCGCGCTATTTGCAAACAGATAATGGCAAAGAATTTTATAATTCAGTGTTTCAACAATTTATTAAAAGCCAGTCAATAAAACATTATTCGAGTTACAGTGATCTCAAAGCCTCAATTGTAGAGAGATTCAACAAAACCCTAAAAAATCTTATGTATAAACAATTTACCCTCCAAGGTAATTATAAATGGATTAATATTCTTCCAGAACTTCTCCATAAATATAACAACTCGGTCCATTCCACAATCAACATGAAACCCTCTGAAGTAACTTCATCTGATGAGCAAAAATTGATCAGGACTGTTTATTATCCTAAATACCAGCCAACAACAAGAAAGGCCAAATACAGGGTGGGTGATCAAGTAAGAATCAGCAAATATAAGCACTTATTCAAAAGAGGCTTTACAAGAAACTGGAGCAGTGAATTATTTACAGTGGTTCAAGTTAAACCTGGGACCCTTAACACATATATAATAAAAGATCACCGAGGAGAAATTCTCAAAGGCAGGTTCTATGAACAAGAGCTCAGCAAAACTACACAGCCTGACACATATCTCATAGAAAAAATCATCCGCAGAAAAGGCAACAAGTTACTTGTCAAATGGCTAGGACTCCCAGAACACAGCTGGATCGATGCAAACAAAATAATAATATGAACACCTGGGATGTTATAAAGAGGCTGCCAGAACCTGAACAGCTGATTAAGAGAAATGGCAAGTTGCTGCCTGATAATATTAGGTGTCTTATTGTTGGGCCATCTGCTTGTGGTAAAACTACACTAATGGTTGATAATTTTTTATTGGCACCCAACTGGTTAGACTGGAAAAACAGGCACTTGTATGTCTTCTCTAAGAGCTTGGAAGAATTAAAATATCAGCAGCTGATGAAGCTATATGATGGATTGGATATTGCCACTTTTGAACCAGATGTTAAGCCACTCCATGAATGTCTCGATAATTCTGTTGTTGTGTTTGATGACATTATATTGGATAATCAAAACAAGGTTAGAAATTTCTTTACACAGGGCCGACACAAAAACATTGATTGTTTCTACCTGGCACAGACTTTTTCAAAAATACCCAAGCAACTGATCCGAGACAACAGCAATTTTATATGTGTGTTTCATCAAGATCATACCAACCTCAAACACATACATGATGAATATGTAGGTGGGGACTTGAGCTACAATGATTTTTCCAAGTTTTGCAGTAGGTGCTGGAACCAAGACAGTTATGGGTTTGTCACTATTGATATGACAAGAACACCCAATAGTGGCAAATACAGAAATAAAATCAACAATTTTCTAGACATTGAAATATAAATAAATAAACATGAAAAGGCCAATCATTGATGATCTTAAATTAAGAGATTATCTTGTAAAAAGATTTAAGGGATGGAAATCACAGAACCGAGGAATTTATGAACAACACAAACAAACAGAACAGCCTGTAATTGATGCTATTAGTGAATTAGGTAAGAATATCAAAACTGTTACAGAGCAAAATCAAAATTTGATCACAGAGCTTGTACCAGTAGCTGCAAGAAACATATTAGATTATCCATTCACCCCACTTTCCAGTATTCATACACCTAGTCCTATTGCTCCTAGAAGAATTGAAGCTACTCAGGATCCTATTGAATTGGGTCTTCTTGCTCAAAAATATTTAACCACACCTAAAGACAACAAAGATGAGGTGTTTGGCTTATATGCTGACACAGAGCTTGATGGTAGCATCATACATAGAATTGGCAATTTCAGAGTAACATTTATGGGAGATGATATAATTGTATATTCAGAATCTCGTCTCGGAGAAAAAGGTGCTTTTGTTAAGTACCCCGGAACACCTGGATTGTGGGAATTGATGACTAGGAAAAGGCCTGGCAGCTATACAGATCAAGATTATGAACATTACAAAGAAATATTAATAAAATCAAATGCTCTATACCAGAACAATGATCCCACACAAAAAAGAGTCAAGTCTAGCAGTGGGGCAAAATATAACAACTTAATGAAGCCCATATGGTCACAGATCAAGACTGGCAGTGGAATCAAACAATACAACACCCTGCCTAAAGAATTTGTGTGGGTTGATGATGTCAGGAAACTTGTAGATAGGCTATTGGTGATAGCTGGGGAGGAAAATGCTGGGAACCACAATTTTTACAATGAAAAGGTTGGAATTATGGACATGATAAGCACAAAATTATCTAATTTTATAGTGAATGACACTAAGGGGATTGGATATCTTATAAAAATTATTAATACTCTACCCCCCAAATTTTGGAATATTTCTGAGGGTCGGGGGCTGGTTAATGACATTATAAACAAGCTGCCATTTGAACTACACATTCCAGGCTATCAGTATTGTGGTCCAGGCACAAAATTGGATCATAGATTAAACAGAGGGGATCCTGGTGTAAATCCCCTAGATGCTGCTTGTAGAGACCATGACATAGCATACAACACACATACTGATCTTGACAAGAGACATGTTGCAGACAAGAAATTAGAAGAGGCTGCATTTGGTAGATTTGTAAGCAAAGATGCTTCTTTAAGTGAAAAAATAGCAGCATTGGGAACCACCATAGCTATGAGCACCAAACAAAAACTGGGGTGGGGGTTGTGAATATGTATATAATAAACCTACAATGAAGGCCAAGGGTGTTATGTATCAAATACCTTATGCAGGTCTTAAATCTCTTGGGCCTATTGATAGCCTTTTGACCAAAAAGCAGCGCAAGAAAAAAAATTCTTGTATTGCAAAGGGACATGGTATGAAATTGTTGCTTAGTACCCCCCAATTAAAAAAATTACAGCAATCAAGAAAAAAATCACATGTGGGGGGTTTCATATTTACTATCCCTGCCATCTTAGCTGCTCTCGGGGCTGTTGGGAGCTTGGCTGGGGGATCAGCTGCCATAGCAAAAACAGTAATAGATGCCAAGAAAAATAGGGCAGAATTAGATGAGCAGAGGCGCCATAACCTGGCCATGGAGAAAAAAGGCAAAGGTGTTAAGAGAGCCATGAATAAGTTTAAAAAAAACAAGAGCCGCTTACAAACCAAGATATTGAAGCTTTAATCAAGCCACTGGGCATCAAATATTTTAGGGGTGTGTACATGTCTGATTCTTTACCAGAACAACCACTCAACAAAGAGTGTGGCATTGTTAATTTGGATAAGTACAAAAATCAGGGCACTCACTGGATTTGCTATCTTAAATATTTAAAAAATGAGGCATTTGTGTTTGATTCATTTGGAGGTGTTCCACCTGAAAATTTAGTAAAATATCTAAAATCAACTAATCTTTATTACAATAATGCCCGTATTCAAAACTTCAAAGATGTTAATTGCGGACATTTGTGTTTATCAGTTCTCAGATATATGTCTCAAATAAATAAACCATCAATTGAAGATTTTCAAAAGGCCTTGAAGTATTTGAAACATCATGGGGGTATTCCATCTCACCAGCCAAAATTCAATATTGAAACTCAAATTGCATGATGATATAGTGTATCCCAAAACAATAGCTCTCAGAGCATTTTACGGCATGTACTTGATCCCTAATATTACACACCACAACAACAAAATTGCAGTAGGGGATCAAAAAATTGTCATCACTCCAGGGCAATATAATCTGTCCACTCTAAATGCTCAATTACCCAGAGGTATAGTATTAACTCAAAATTCTGTCACTCACAGAGTAGAGATTGTATCTGCTACAGAAACAGTGGATCTGGGTACTATAGGAGAGCTTTTAGGCTTTGAGAACAACACAAAACTTGAACCGGCCATCAAACACACTGCTATGAATATACCTAAATTCTTGGCCATAGAGACTCTGAATATTCACTGTAATGTGGCTGAGGGTATGATCACCAAATCAAATGGCATAGGCTCTCACAAACAAACCGGCATCATTGCAACATTCAAACCTAATTCTGAATTCATGGAGCCAATCATCTACAATCCATCCCCAACATTATATTTTCCTGTGTGCCATAATAGAATAGATTATATTGAATTGATGGTCACTAATGAAAAAGAAGAATTAGTTGATTTTGCTGGAGCCACAACAACTGCAATCATAGAGATTAACATTTAAATAAAAATACATACAATGGAAAATATTGAGAGTTATGAGCTACAATCATTCCCCCCAAACAGGAGGACATTTGCAAATTTAAATCAACCCAACACAGAAATTGAGGTTGATCTTGATGTAGGGGATGGATTTATACACCCCCACAGAGCAGATCTATACATCAAATTTGATGTTGTAAAGCTCGATGGAACAGATTATGCGGCAAATTCAAATATAAGATTGGTAGATAATTTTGTGCCGCATCTATTCTCTGAAATTGAGATCAGAAAGCATGGCGTTGTTATAAACAGAGTGGATTATCCCGGCATTACCTCCACGGCTTTGGCCACACTAAAATTATCCAAAACCGAGGCTTCTTACTACAAAATAGGTGGATTTGAGGCTGGTGAGAAAATATTATCTAAAAATCACACAGTGCTGTTCCCGATGCGCCTGTTTCCAGGATTCTTCTCAGATTACAAAGATATTATGGGGAAGGGTGGTTTAAGAATCACATTTAGAAGAGCTGCAAATGATAACAATGCTTTGATGAGGTACAGCACATTAAACTCTACAGGAGAAGCTCTGCCTAATACCCTACCTGATGAGGGCAAATGCATTATTCAGACTATGGAGTTAAGAATCCCTGTTGTTGAATATGAGGCCAGTTATGCTCTTAAATACAAAGCAGATATAATAAAAAATCCACAGATTCCTCTACTATTTTATACATATCAATGTGTACAGAAGCCCGCAACTGGTTCTTATTATGAGTTTGATGCTACAAATTCATTCTCCAGTATTCAATATGACATGCCTGATTTTGTGGTGGTACTGTTTCAGACTGGAAGACACAACAATCAGGAAAAAAATTCAAGTAGATTTGATAACTGCAACATCAAGAACATATATCTTAAAAATGGCAGAAATGAGGTATTTCCTAGAGAAAATTATAATTTAGACATTTCCAAGGATGATTTCCTCAAATTATATGAGGCATTTTCATCATACAAAAGGGTCACTACTGGCAATACTGACATGTATTACACACCAGATGAATTCAAACACAGAGACCCATGTTTGTAATCAACACTTCAAAAAGAAAACAAGTTGTGGTGAATGACAGGACAAACATTAAAATTATCTGTGAATTCCATGAGGCATTACCTGATGACACCATTTGTAGTGTTATTCTCATAGGGGAAAAATCATATGTTTATGATGTAAGAAATGAGAGAGTCACGGAGCAATTCTAGAGGGTCTCTGCATATTGCATTGTCTTAGTACTAGATATGCAATATGGGCCTGGTGTCCAATTGAACTTAAACCGGAAGTGGACCGGAAGTGGACCGGAAGTGGACCGGAAGTGGACCGGAAGTAAATATGTGTGGGTGGGTGTGGGTGGGTGTAGGTGTGTATAGGTGGGTGTGTATGGGTGTGGGTGGCCTAGTTTTAAGTGTGGCCAAAAGAAATATCAAATTTTTAACAAATTTATGGACAACAATCTCACAGAAGTGCCTTTTATAAGTATAGGCAAATCAATCTGAGGGGGTTCATACTTTCCGAGGGGCATTTTTTACAAAAATCTTGGATTAGACAAGATTCCACACTTGAGCAAAAAGCTCATATGGGCATGTTGAGCTTGTTTTAAGTGTAGCCAAATCTGCTTGAGGGGGGTTCATACTTTCCGGCGCTGGTATTATAGCAAATACAACTACTGCAATGTGCTTAACAACTTTTCCCTGACAAGTGGATTGGTAGAAGGGGCACCATAGAGTGGCCACCGAGGTCACCCGATTTGTGACCTCATTATTTAATCTACTGGGGATACTTGAAAAGCAAAGTTTTTGACACCAAACCCAACGATATTGAGGAATATAAAAACAGAATTCGTACAGTGTCAAATGAAATTAGTCTGGAGATGTTACAGAATGTTTCCAATGGTGTGTATCTTCGGTTAGGACTGTGCCAAGAAAAGGGATACCAATTTGAGCAGGAAATAACTTGAGGTTGGCGAGAACACCGAATGGTGAGAGGCGAGGGGACTCACCTACAACAAGCACCCCGGTGGGAACAAAATACTGCTACATCCACGTCGTTGTTCCTAGGTTACTTGAAATGTAGTACCGAAACCCGGCTAGTTTCTTACGTAAGTAGTTGTATTTGTGGTGGGGACAGCGCGAGAAAGTACGAGCCCCCCTCAAGCAGATTTGCTACACTTAAAACTTGCTCAACATGCCCATATGAGATTTTTGCTCAAGTGTGGAATCTTGTCTAATTCAAGATTTTTGTAAAAATGCCCTCGGGAATTTCCTGAGAAAGTACGAACCCCCCTCAGATTGATTTGTCTACACTTACAAAAGGCACTTCTGTAAGATTGTTGTCCATAAATTTGTTAAAAATATGCCCCTCTTCATATTTTTTTTGCCCACACCTAAAACTACGCCAAACGTATTAACACATACCTACACCCACCCACACCCACCCACACATATTTACTTCCGGTTCACTTCCGGTCCACTTCCGGTCCACTTCCGGTCCACTTCCGGTCCACTTCCGGTCCACTTCCGGTCCACTTCCGGTTCACTTCCGGTCCACTTCCGGTTTGCCTACTTCCGGTCCACTTGTGGCCTATTTCTGCTATTTTTATCCAGCATAGAGTTTTGATTTGAACCCCAAGAAATTGTATATAAATACCAATGTCAAAAATATCAACACACACATACACACACACACAAAAAAATATACAAATCACACTGCTGAACCCAACTGATATTTTTTATTAAGCATAGAGTTTTGATTTGAACCCCAAGAAATTTTATATAATATAGATACCTGAACATGCAAACATATTTTGAAAGAAGAAATATTGCAAGATATATAAAATCAGACCACCTGTTGGATTGTTTTAGGGAAAAATTTGAAAATCTATCAGAGTATGATTTTTTTAAAGTGCAAAATGAAACAGAAGCAAGATGGGTACTTGACAGTGATGTTGGGTTTGGGTATGTGAGCATAGAATTGGGTTCTGAATATGATGAATTTGAATCCAATACATACTGGCATAGAATTGATGCATACCTGTTGCATTGTTATTGGGGAAAATATGTTGCTTTTTTTACAAAAAGTACTTCAAGTTTAGAAAAATTTAGGTTTTACAAATTTTTCCATGATCATAGAATTTATACAAACAGCAGGTGGCCTGTTGATGACATATCATGGGACACAACAATTTCCATACTTGATGAGGTAGGAAAATTGGATGTAAATTCTGGTTTATATTTTAATGAGTTGATTATGTACCTGCTTAAAAACAATATCAATTCTGGCTTATTCAATACAAGATGGACTTAAATAATTACACAAAATATTTTTTTTGTAGATGGAACCTCCACCAGATTATAAGTTAAGTCCATGGATTCTGTCACACCTATTCTAAAACAATTAATATCACAAGTACTATTACAAGGCACGCACCGCATAAAATCATAATTCCAAGCGATGGCATGGATTCCACGATTCCATATCATACATACTGCAATTGGAGCTTCAGCAGTTCGGGACTGTGCAATATATTGTCTACAAATGTAGGATTGTACGGGTTGCAAACAAAACTCCCAAAGCTTATGTATTTCAGGTTTCTTAAATTTGAAACAGAATCCAAACTGTCTGGAAGTTCATAAAAGTGAAGCTATTCTACAAGCTGGTCTATCTCAGCTTCTGCATGATATATTTGAGCAAGAGGTGATGTGTTTATAATATTTGTTGGTATAGAGGTTTGTTCTGAATCTTATCAATTATGAACAGCTCTGCTGCATGTTGTGATGATGAATATCTAGTCCCTAAACCTAACAGAGCTGTGCAGTGATGTTGTTATTGGGAACAGGATTCAAATCCTACACAGATTTATGGAAGAATTAATTTTTGCTATGAAATTATATCTAGATCCCTGTGCAATAATGCTGTTATTGGGAACAGGATTCAAATCCTACACAGATACAGATTCTTGCTGAGCTTAATAGGTGATTGTCATGGAAGATACTCAATATTTCTGCTGTTATTAGGTACAAAATTCAATTACACAGACACAGATATAATATCTAGATGCATACAGAACTATAAATCTATACTCAATATCCCTATACCTGACAGCTGTGCGGTGATGCTGTTATTGGGAACAAGATTCAAATCCTACACAGAAACAGATTTTTGCTGGGCTTAGAACTATTATGGATAGGTGATTGCCATGAAATAATATCCCTATACCTGACAGAGCTGTGCAGTGATGCTGTTATTGGGAAACAATTTTAACAGAGCTGTTGTTTCCATAAATCTATACTCAATATCCCTATACCTGACAGAGCTGTGCAGTGATGCTGTTATTGGAACAGGATTCAAATGCTAAACTTAGAACTATGCCATGAACAAAACTGTGCGGTGATATAATTATTGGGAACAAGCTTCAAAACCTCGCACAATGCTGAGCTTAGAGTGAAGATACCAGTGATATAATTATTGAGAACAGGATTCAAATTTTGGATAGGTGATTACCATGAAGATACTCAATATTTTTGTTATTAGGTATAAAATTCAATTCTTCACCTCCATATCTATAACATCTCTGTGTAATTCCATAACAGTTCCATGCTCAGCTCACAAACAAATCTCATCTAACAGTTCCATGCTCAGCTCTGTGTCTGTGTGAGGCAAGCACAGCTCTGTTAGAGATAGGGATTAAAAATTATTTCATTCTTCACAAATCTAACAGTTCCATGCTCAGCTCTGTCTGTGTGGGGATTTGTGCCTAATAACATCAAAAACAATACAGCTCTGTTAGTTCAATTCTTTACATCCATGTCCATAACATCTCTGTGTAATTCCATAACAGTTCCATGCTCAGCTCTGTGTCTATGTAGAGCAGATAGGGATATTAAGTATAAATTTAAATTCTTCACAAACAAATCTCTTCTAACAATTCCATAGCAGTTCCATGCTCAGCTTGTATCTGTGTGGGATTTGTACAGCAACATTAAAAACAGAGTATATGGGTATAAATATTATTTTATTCAATTCCTCACCCCCATATCCATAACAGCTCTGTGTTTATAATCTAACAATTCCCATAACAGTTTCATGCTCAGCAAGGCTCTGTGTCTGTGTAGTTTCATAACAGTTCCTGTGTGGGATTTGTACAGAGCACAGCTCTGAGATAGGGACTAACAGTTAGGGTATAATTAATTCTTCACATCTAACAACTATAACAATTCCTCCTATCTATTGAGTGTCTAGATGTTATTTTATCCCTATGCCATGACAGTTTCAACTCTGTATTTGTGTGGGATTTAAAGCTTGTCCAATTCTTCACATCTCCCAATGTGTGGCATGAAATTGTGTTTTTTGCCAAAAAAAATCTCAGCATGGCCCTGTGTCTGTGTGAGATTTGAGGCCTGTTCCCGGTATAGGTAGATTTGAAATAGGATCTGTGCCTCCTGGCTTGAGAAGAAAGGGACTATGCACATTGTTTTGAGGTGGGATCTGAATCTCAGCAAAAGCCCTAATTACAGCGGGGCTGTGTCAGGGATCATAATTGATAGGATATAATTGTATTCAGAACAAACCTCCCTATAAGATATGATAACTTTCAAGCTCTGTTGTTACAAACACTTCCCTGTATACATACTGGGCTATCACTATAATAATATTTGCCACATGTTCTGTGATTTTGTAATAATTATTCCTGTCGGTGATAAAAACATTGTTCAATTCTTCACAATTCCATAACAGTTCCATGCTCAGCTAGCAGATAGGGATATTAAGTATAAATTTAAAAATTATTTTATTCTTCACAAACAAATCTCATCTAACAATTCCATAACAGTTCCATGCTCAGCTCTGTGTCTGTGTGAGGCAAGCACAGCTCTGTTAAATATAGGAATATTAAGTATAGATCTAAATTTCATTCTTCACAACTAACAATTCCATAACAGTTCCGTGCTCAGCTCTGTGTCTGTGTGGGATTTGTACAGCAACATAGCTTTGTTAGAGACAGAGTAGATGGGTATAAATATTATTTCATTCAATTCTTCACCTCCATATCCATAACAGCTCTGTGACATTTATTCTTCATATCTAACAATTCCAATAATAGTTTCATGCTCAGCAAGGCTCTGTGTCTGTGTAGATAGGGATATTAATATTTCATTCCTTCATAACAGTTCCTGTGTCTGTGTGGGATTTGTACATAGCACAGCTCTGAGATAGTGACTAACAGTTAGGGTATAATTAATTCTTTACATCTATTGAGTGTCTAGATGTTATTTCATCCCTATGCCATGACAGTTTCAACTCTGTATTTGTATGGAATTTAGAACTTGTCTGAAAAGTGGCAATCAATGCCCATTGTTTCTATATAAATGTTTCAACGTATGTTCAACATAAGTGGCAATCAATGCCCATTGTTTCTATATAAACGTTTCAACGTATGTTCA
>NW_028143858.1:0-23274 GCF_977018435.1 Lepisma saccharinum
ATCGGATGAACGCAAACCGATTAGATCTGCATTCAACGACCAACTCCAGGATTTTTCAATTAAGTCAGAACCAGGCCGTGACATCCTTAGTTTCTTGCATGAAACGAAAACATCTGTACTAAATATTCTAAAAAATAAACTTGAAAATAATTCCATAAAAGTATATGTTGTTCTGTTTTCTGAATACGAGAAAGTTGATGGCACAACGAGTATTTTTTATCATCGTACAAAAAACCAGGACACTTTATTTTGCTGACGTCGAAATTTGGACAACTTTTATTATAAAGTTTCCAAAGAGCTGGTTAAGAAACACGACGATTTCGAGGCTAAAGGGTCGGGATGGTCTCTGTGTGGAAGTCCTCACACGTTAACCGTTTACGTGAACCGATTCTCGCCTCTTCGCGCTTCCAGCTACGTTCCTCTTCCACCGAATATTCAACACAAGAGGGCTGTGTTAAATATACAGAACAGCGATAACAAGTGTTTCCTTTGGTGTGTGTTGGCAGAACTTCATCCGATTTATTGGTCAAATCATCCAGAACGGGTTTCTCATTACAAGCAATACGAGAATACGAGTCCGAGTTTGAAAGTGTAATGTCTGGCATCGAATACCCGGTGACATTGTCGGATATAACAAAGTTCGAAAATCGTGCCGGAAAACGCATTGCTATTAATGTATATTCCTTCACGTCAGATAAATATCTCGTGCATCCCGTCAGGATAAGCGATATCGACGATGACGATGCTCGTGTGATTAATCTCCTTCTTATTTCAAACGAGGATGTTCATCACTACACGCTAATTCGTTCTCTATCACGTTTGGTCAAAAGTCAAACAACCAAGCATGAACATTGCATCGAAGTTTGCCCGAGATGCCTAACCACGTTCGACGATCGAAAACAACTCAATTATCGAAATTACACCGGACGTCAAATTGCTATCGAGAAACTTGCCGAACATAAAATTTATTGCGGTGACAACAGACCGGCTAGAATGTTGATGCCCGAAACGAACGAAGTCGAAGAATTCAAAATGCACAAAGCATTGTTGGAACATCCGGCCATCATCGTTGCTGATTTCGAGGCGTTCCTCAAACCACTCTCCTACTGCGAACCGGATCCTGAAATTTCCTCCACAACGCCGTACCAGCTTCATCAACCAAACAGTTTCGGCTATGTTGTTGTGCGACGTGATAAAATAAATGAAGCATATATATACCGCGGGCCAAATGTAATCGAACACTTCCTGGAAAAAATGGTGGAGGAGGTTGAGGTAATTGGTAGCGTACTGCTTACATCAAAACCGATGGCACCTTTAACTGAAAATGAACTTCAAAATTACAATTCCACTGAGGTGTGTCCGGTATGTGATCAAAGTTTCACTGATGAGAACAAAAAAATATTCCACCACGATCATTTCAGCGGAAACTACATAGGTGGAATTTGCAACACGTGCAATCTTAAAATCCAGAAACCTAAATTCATCCCCATATTCTTTCACAACGGAAGCGGATATGATTTTCACCACCTGGTGAGACATCTTGGATACGATCCGAAACGTATAGGTGTCTTGGCCGAGAATGAAGAACGCTACATTAGTCTCAGCAAGCAAGTGTCGATTCCGGGAACGAAAAATACAATCGAGATGCGCTTCCTGGATTCGTATAGATTTCTCTCTGCAAGTCTGGATGCTTTAGCAAACAAACTCACCGACGATCAATTTAAAATAACTAGAGCTAGTTTTCCCAACGTAGACATAGAACTCGTTAGACGTAAAGGGATTTATCCTTACGAATACGTTAGTGATGGTTCTAAATTTAACGACGACGCTCTTCCACTTCCAAGAGAATTTTACAGCAGACTCAGAGAGAAAGGAATCGCGGAAGAAGAATACCAACACGCGCAACTCATGTGGGAGAAATTAGAATGTACGACGCTCGGAGACTACCACGACGCATACTTAAAACTGGACGTGACGATACTCGCGGATGTTTTTCAAGCGTTCAGGAAAACGGCAACGAATATTTATAAATTAGATCCAGCGTATTTCTACAGTCTACCGGGATTAGCGTGGTCGGCAATGTTATTCCAGACAAAGGTCAAGCTGGAACTGATATCGGATGTTGACATGTTACTTTTCATCGAAAGAGGGATACGAGGTGGAATGGTGCAATGCGTACAGAGACATGCAAAAGCTAATAACGTACACATGAAAGAAGATTACGATTCAAATCGAGCATCGAATTACATCTTCTACGCCGACGTTAATAATCTCTACGGACATGCCATGGTTCAGAAACTTCCTTACGGGGGATTCGAATGGTTAGATCCCACTTCGATAGATATTATTCATTTCGACGATAGCGAGTGTGGTTTCCTCGCAGAGGTAGATCTCCAATTCTCCGACCACCTGCACGACACGTTTTCGGATTTGCCTCCGACTCCCGAAATCAAATGTCCACCCGACTCGGTTCAAGACAAGCTTTTGTTAACATTGGACCCTAAACAGAGATACGTCGTCCACTACAAGAATCTCCGGTTTTTGATTGGGAAGGGTGTTCAGATAGTAAATGTTAGAAGAATACTAAAGTTTAAACATTCGACGTGGTTAAGACCTTACATAGAAACTAACACACAACATAGAACAGCTGCCACTTCCGATTTAGACAAGGACTTCTTTAAATTAATGAACAATGCGGTGTACGGAAAGACCATGGAGAATGTTAGAAAGCACGTAGACGTGAAATTAATTTCCGATAAGAATAAATGTCGGAAGTGGATAGCCGATCCTAGATTCAAGTCGAGAAAAATTTACAACGAGAATTTGGCACTTTTCAATCTAGATATAAAATTGATGAAATTCAGAAAACCAATTTACGTTGGCGCAACGGTTCTCGACTTTTCGAAACTTTACATGTTCGAATTTCATTATGACGTGATGAAACTCTTCTACAATGATAAAATATCACTTTTGTACACGGACACCGACAGCTTCATTTACAGCATACAAACACCTAACCTATACGAAGACATAAAAAGTCCTTCCATGCTTGAGTATTTCGATACTTCTGCGTATCCTCAACCCAACAGATTTGGAATTCCATCTCGTAACAAAAAAGTCCTAGGTAAACTGAAAGATGAATGTAACGGTGATGTTATTGTCGAGTTCGCGGGTTTGCGTTCGAAGATGTATGCCATGAGAACAGAAAGTAGCGTCACGAAGAAAGCAAAAGGTGTGGGCAAGAATACGGTGGAGAACAAACTCACCTTCCACGATTACATCGATTGCCTTTACTCACAATCGACGATACTAAGTATAGAACAAAGAATCCAAAGTGTAGACCACGTGATTACAACAAACGAAGTTAGGAAAGTAGCATTAGATCCGCACGACGATAAAAGATGTATTTTGTCTTGTGGAATCCACACGTTGCCTTGGGGACACTATCGTTTAGAAAATAGTAAAAATTGTAGGCAATGCAATTGAAAAAAAAATAAACTTAAATAACTATAACTAAAATAAAAAAAAACTTTGACTGTCTCAAATTATCACATACACAATAAAGAACTAGCAAGGACAATGAATCTCTTTGGTTTCCGAAAGCAAACAATGGAGACTGTACACCGCAAGGCAGATCATGAATTTCTACCTTCCATGTTATCTAAACTCAACTGCCTGTTGATCAATCAATTTTCGGAACGCTGCTGCTCTACTTGCTGGAACGGTGACGATTTCGGATTCGTGACGATCGACATGACGAGGAAACCCAACGAGGGAAAATACAGAAACAAAATCAACGACTTTCTAAACGTTGCAACGTTGTGAGAAACGACGTGTATAAATAACATCATGACGAAACGAAAAATCGAAGACGAAAATCTCAAGCTTCGCGATTACCTCGCGAAACGCTTCAAAGGTTGGAAATCCGAAAATCGCGGATTCTACGAAGAGAAGAAACGTCAGGATCAACCCGTGATCGATACCATCAGCGGTCTAGGTAAAGAAATTAAAAGTGTCACGGAACAAAATAAAAATTTGATTAATGAACTCGTACCGCTCGCAGCTAAAAGTTACACCGTACCCACGCCCATTTCGAGCATTCCTTCGACGCCGTTCGAACTGAAGGATGCACCTGCACGACGTCGAGCCATAGGCAGCACGTCGTCGTCTTCGGATAAGATCGAGTTGGGACCTTTGGCACGAGACTACCTGAGCACGGGGAAATTCGACAAGGATGAAGTGTTCGGATTGTATCCCAGCATGGAAACCAGCGAAGGCGGCGGTGTGGTGTGGAAGATTGGGAAATCGAAGGTCACCTTCGATTTCCCAATCTTCCACACCACACCGCCGCCTTCGCTGGTTTCCATGCTGGGATACAATCCGAACACTTCATCCTTGTCGAATTTCCCCGTGCTCAGGTAGTCTCGTGCCAAAGGTCCCAACTCGATCTTATCCGAAGACGACGACGTGCTGCCTATGGCTCGACGTCGTGCAGGTGCATCCTTCAGTTCGAACGGCGTCGAAGGAATGCTCGAAATGGGCGTGGGTACGGTGTAACTTTTAGCTGCGAGCGGTACGAGTTCATTAATCAAATTTTTATTTTGTTCCGTGACACTTTTAATTTCTTTACCTAGACCGCTGATGGCATCGATCACGGGTTGATCCTGACGTTTCTTCTCTTCGTAGAATCCGCGATTTTCGGATTTCCAACCTTTGAAGCGTTTCGCGAGGTAATCGCGAAGCTTGAGATTTTCGTCTTCGATTTTTCGTTTCGTCATGATGTTATTTATACACGTCGTTTCTCACAACGTTGCAACGTTTAGAAAGTCGTTGATTTTGTTTCTGTATTTTCCCTCGTTGGGTTTCCTCGTCATGTCGATCGTCACGAATCCGAAATCGTCACCGTTCCAGCAAGTAGAGCAGCAGCGTTCCGAAAATTGATTGATCAACAGGCAGTTGAGTTTAGATAACATGGAAGGTAGAAATTCATGATCTGCCTTGCGGTGTACAGTCTCCATTGTTTGCTTTCGGAAACCAAAGAGATTCATTGTCCTTGCTAGTTCTTTATTGTGTATGTGATAATTTGAGACAGTCAAAGTTTTTTTTTATTTTAGTTATAGTTATTTAAGTTTATTTTTTTTTCAATTGCATTGCCTACAATTTTTACTATTTTCTAAACGATAGTGTCCCCAAGGCAACGTGTGGATTCCACAAGACAAAATACATCTTTTATCGTCGTGCGGATCTAATGCTACTTTCCTAACTTCGTTTGTTGTAATCACGTGGTCTACACTTTGGATTCTTTGTTCTATACTTAGTATCGTCGATTGTGAGTAAAGGCAATCGATGTAATCGTGGAAGGTGAGTTTGTTCTCCACCGTATTCTTGCCCACACCTTTTGCTTTCTTCGTGACGCTACTTTCTGTTCTCATGGCATACATCTTCGAACGCAAACCCGCGAACTCGACAATAACATCACCGTTACATTCATCTTTCAGTTTACCTAGGACTTTTTTGTTACGAGATGGAATTCCAAATCTGTTGGGTTGAGGATACGCAGAAGTATCGAAATACTCAAGCATGGAAGGACTTTTTATGTCTTCGTATAGGTTAGGTGTTTGTATGCTGTAAATGAAGCTGTCGGTGTCCGTGTACAAAAGTGATATTTTATCATTGTAGAAGAGTTTCATCACGTCATAATGAAATTCGAACATGTAAAGTTTCGACAAGTCGAGAACCGTTGCGCCAACGTAAATTGGTTTTCTGAATTTCATCAATTTTATATCTAGATTGAAAAGTGCCAAATTCTCGTTGTAAATTTTTCTCGACTTGAATCTAGGATCGGCTATCCACTTCCGACATTTATTCTTATCGGAAATTAATTTCACGTCTACGTGCTTTCTAACATTCTCCATGGTCTTTCCGTACACCGCATTGTTCATTAATTTAAAGAAGTCCTTGTCTAAATCGGAAGTGGCAGCTGTTCTATGTTGTGTGTTAGTTTCTATGTAAGGTCTTAACCACGTCGAATGTTTAAACTTTAGTATTCTTCTAACATTTACTATCTGAACACCCTTCCCAATCAAAAACCGGAGATTCTTGTAGTGGACGACGTATCTCTGTTTAGGGTCCAATGTTAACAAAAGCTTGTCTTGAACCGAGTCGGGTGGACATTTGATTTCGGGAGTCGGAGGCAAATCCGAAAACGTGTCGTGCAGGTGGTCGGAGAATTGGAGATCTACCTCTGCGAGGAAACCACACTCGCTATCGTCGAAATGAATAATATCTATCGAAGTGGGATCTAACCATTCGAATCCCCCGTAAGGAAGTTTCTGAACCATGGCATGTCCGTAGAGATTATTAACGTCGGCGTAGAAGATGTAATTCGATGCTCGATTTGAATCGTAATCTTCTTTCATGTGTACGTTATTAGCTTTTGCATGTCTCTGTACGCATTGCACCATTCCACCTCGTATCCCTCTTTCGATGAAAAGTAACATGTCAACATCCGATATCAGTTCCAGCTTGACCTTTGTCTGGAATAACATTGCCGACCACGCTAATCCCGGTAGACTGTAGAAATACGCTGGATCTAATTTATAAATATTCGTTGCCGTTTTCCTGAACGCTTGAAAAACATCCGCGAGTATCGTCACGTCCAGTTTTAAGTATGCGTCGTGGTAGTCTCCGAGCGTCGTACATTCTAATTTCTCCCACATGAGTTGCGCGTGTTGGTATTCTTCTTCCGCGATTCCTTTCTCTCTGAGTCTGCTGTAAAATTCTCTTGGAAGTGGAAGAGCGTCGTCGTTAAATTTAGAACCATCACTAACGTATTCGTAAGGATAAATCCCTTTACGTCTAACGAGTTCTATGTCTACGTTGGGAAAACTAGCTCTAGTTATTTTAAATTGATCGTCGGTGAGTTTGTTTGCTAAAGCATCCAGACTTGCAGAGAGAAATCTATACGAATCCAGGAAGCGCATCTCGATTGTATTTTTCGTTCCCGGAATCGACACTTGCTTGCTGAGACTAATGTAGCGTTCTTCATTCTCGGCCAAGACACCTATACGTTTCGGATCGTATCCAAGATGTCTCACCAGGTGGTGAAAATCATATCCGCTTCCGTTGTGAAAGAATATGGGGATGAATTTAGGTTTCTGGATTTTAAGATTGCACGTGTTGCAAATTCCACCTATGTAGTTTCCGCTGAAATGATCGTGGTGGAATATTTTTTTGTTCTCATCAGTGAAACTTTGATCACATACCGGACACACCTCAGTGGAATTGTAATTTTGAAGTTCATTTTCAGTTAAAGGTGCCATCGGTTTTGATGTAAGCAGTACGCTACCAATTACCTCAACCTCCTCCACCATTTTTTCCAGGAAGTGTTCGATTACATTTGGCCCGCGGTATATATATGCTTCATTTATTTTATCACGTCGCACAACAACATAGCCGAAACTGTTTGGTTGATGAAGCTGGTACGGCGTTGTGGAGGAAATTTCAGGATCCGGTTCGCAGTAGGAGAGTGGTTTGAGGAACGCCTCGAAATCAGCAACGATGATGGCCGGATGTTCCAACAATGCTTTGTGCATTTTGAATTCTTCGACTTCGTTCGTTTCGGGCATCAACATTCTAGCCGGTCTGTTGTCACCGCAATAAATTTTATGTTCGGCAAGTTTCTCGATAGCAATTTGACGTCCGGTGTAATTTCGATAATTGAGTTGTTTTCGATCGTCGAACGTGGTTAGGCATCTCGGGCAAACTTCGATGCAATGTTCATGCTTGGTTGTTTGACTTTTGACCAAACGTGATAGAGAACGAATTAGCGTGTAGTGATGAACATCCTCGTTTGAAATAAGAAGGAGATTAATCACACGAGCATCGTCATCGTCGATATCGCTTATCCTGACGGGATGCACGAGATATTTATCTGACGTGAAGGAATATACATTAATAGCAATGCGTTTTCCGGCACGATTTTCGAACTTTGTTATATCCGACAATGTCACCGGGTATTCGATGCCAGACATTACACTTTCAAACTCGGACTCGTATTGCTTGTAATGAGAAACCCGTTCTGGATGATTTGACCAATAAATCGGATGAAGTTCTGCCAACACACACCAAAGGAAACACTTGTTATCGCTGTTCTGTATATTTAACACAGCCCTCTTGTGTTGAATATTCGGTGGAAGAGGAACGTAGCTGGAAGCGCGAAGAGGCGAGAATCGGTTCACGTAAACGGTTAACGTGTGAGGACTTCCACACAGAGACCATCCCGACCCTTTAGCCTCGAAATCGTCGTGTTTCTTAACCAGCTCTTTGGAAACTTTATAATAAAAGTTGTCCAAATTTTCGACGTCAGCAAAATAAAGTGTCTGGTTTTTTGTACGATGATAAAAAATACTCGTTGTGCCATCAACTTTCTCGTATTCAGAAAACAGAACAACATATACTTTTATGGAATTATTTTCAAGTTTATTTTTTAGAATATTTAGTACAGATGTTTTCGTTTCATGCAAGAAACTAAGGATGTCACGGCCTGGTTCTGACTTAATTGAAAAATCCTGGAGTTGGTCGTTGAATGCAGATCTAATCGGTTTGCGTTCATCCGATAATTTAACTTGTTTGGAAGTGGAAGCTTCCGTTTCTGGATTATCGATTTTCCTTTTCAATGTTCCTTGTTCGATCGATGGTTTGCAAATTTTGAGGTGTTTACTTAAATTTGCAATACTGATCATCTTTCCACATCGAGCACAAGACTTAGAAGGTAACGAACGATTAATTCTCAAGCCTGTTTCGCTACATCTTGCCCTGTGCTTGCTAATATTAGTTTTAGATATTAATTTTTCGCAAGTAACACATTCAGTTTTATCATTTTTTCGATTAAAACTGGTGGTGGATGCCATTATGCTTTCTCCAAAAAATCACAGAAATCAAAAAGTGTCTAGCGATACAATTTTCAGGTATGTTATTTTATATAGAATTTCTTGGAGTGATTACAAAACTCAAAAATTCAATCTACTGTAAATAGAATTTCGGGTATGTTATTTATATATAATTTCTTGTGTGCGAATACAAAAACTCAAGAATTCAATCTACTGTAAATACAATTTTCAGGTATGTTATTTTATATAGAATTTCTTGAGGTGATTACAAAACTCAAAAAAAATCAATCTACTGCGAATATAATTTTCAGGTATGTTATTTTATATAGAATTTTCTCAGGGGCGAATACAAAACTCAAAAATCCAAGACAGTTCAGTTTTAACGTGTTCATATTTGAAAAAAATGCAAAAATACGCCTTGGAGATTTCAACCAATCCACTTTACTAGATTGGCGAAACTCTTAACTATTGTTATTTGGAACCTTTAACCTTTTTTTGGTGATGTAGAGTACGCGTAGAGAGGTTGGGTTTAGTGTGTCGGTCGAGTCTCGGTGTCCTCTGTCCTCCCATACCAAAATAAACACGTCACAATACAGAAATAATAAGAGGCGTGTGTGTGTGTGTGGCAGAGAGATCACATCGTTCCGAGAGGTTTACAAAAGTCACGATATATAAACATTGGCCGAGACTTGGAAAAAAATTATGATAAGATGCATTCATCCTTCAAGAATAAGAGACTGCATTATTTACTCATCACGTTGTGTCAGCGCAATAAATAAGGCGCTGAACGTAGAGAGAAAATGAGAGTTTTTGAGGTTTGGTGAACCTCAATTAATAAAAATAAGTTTTTGAGGTTTTGGTGAGCTCCAAATAATCAAAATGAGTTTTTGATGTTTTGGTGCTGTTTTCTACGCTGTGAAACATCGTCAGCGCAATAAATGAGGCACGGAACGTGGAGAGAAAGTGAGTTTTTGAGGTTTTGACACATCGTTCCCGAGAGAAAGAGGTTTACAAAGGTCACGATATACAAACATTTGACCGGGGCTTGGAAAATTACGATAAGGTGCATTCATCCTTCAAGAATAAGAAACTGCATTATTTACTCATCACGTTGTGTCAGCGCAATAAATAAGGCGCTGAACGTAGAGAGAAAGTGGGAGTTTTTGAGGTTTGGTGAACCTCAATTAATAAAAATAAGTTTTTTGAGGTTTTGGTGAGCTCCAAATAATCAAAATAAGTTTTTGATGTTTTGGTGCTGTTTTCTACGCTGTGAAACATCGTTAGCGCAATAAATAAGGCGCGGAACGTGGAGAGAAAGTGAGTTTTTGAGGTTTGGCGAGCTCCACCGAGCCTCACTGAGCCTCAAAAGAGGACGTTGAACCGGCTTAATTGGACTACTAGTTATCTTGGAAACGGTGAGACTTAGGACAAATCTGTTTGCGGATTCGTCATGTACGCCTATATGTAAGTAAAATATGAATAGAACCTATTCTCGAAAATCCAAAATGGCGACCGGAAGTGGGGTTATCTTGGAAACGGCAAGACTTAGAAAAAATCTGTTTGCGGATTCGTCATGTACGCCTATATGTAAGTAAAATATGAATAGAACCTATTCTCGGAAATCCAAAATGGCGACCGGAAGTGGGGTTATCTTGGAAGCGGTAAGACTTAGGAAAAATCTGTTTGCGGGTTCGTCATGTACGCCTATACGTAAGAAAAAGTATGGATAGAACCTATGCTTGTGTGTGCTCGTACCAAGTATGAGTGGGAAAAAAAAAGAAAAATAGGAAATTTTACAAAAACATCGCTAAACGCTAAAACATCGACAAAAAATTGTCAAAATATGTCAAAAACTGATATTCGATTGATAAAAAAAGAGGCTGCAAATGCACTCGTACCAAGTATGGCGTTGAAACGCCCAATATGCACTACTTTTGTGCCTTTCGAATCGAATTTAAGGAGGGAGTTCCATGACAAACATCTACTGAAGTTTTTAAGATGAGCCCCCGCAGAGTTTTTGCATGTCCTCTCCCAAGTTAGTGTCTCGTACTTGTGTTTTCGGTTTCCAGTGTGGACAGGTTAGAAACGAGTGTAGTGAATAAGAATCCCTCGGGCCTAATCCTTAATATATATAATATTGTCATTATTATCCTGCTGAAAATAATATTATGATAGCCGTCGCCATTTCAGAGTGGCAAATATTTAACTCTATTAATTCTTGAATTTTATTTTAGGTTAGGCATATTCAACGAATTCTTTTTTGATTACAATGCAACAATATTTTACATTTCAACGTTTTCGTAGTCGTCTAAACGTTTGAGAAAACCTTTTTTTGGTTACCGAGATGATAGAAGAAGAAGAGAGAAAATAATTGAATAATTTTGAGAACTTCTTAATATTGGACAGTGTAACCACTATGTTGTCGATGGAAACAAGGCAAGAACAACATTACCACTATGCTATCGGGGTGAACGGCATTTTTCCATTATCATTTGTGTCCACACACAAAACTTCGTGTCTGTCTGCATCCATACCTAGATCGAGAAATTCGAACCATGCCTCAGCCCCCTTGTGACTTATTTAATTCTTTACACTCATCAAAATATGTGCTTAATAAAATGCCTCAATCGCACGAGCTATGGCATCCTCTGTAAGCATCCAAGCAACCACATGTATAAATTATAGTCTCCCACACATAATGCTCTTTCATGTCCAAATAGATTCGCTTCCTCCACCATCAGGGCAGCGGGAGCTCGTGTACCATGAGGGGTTGAATAGACCTAAAAAAAATCGGTTGGGATGGAAAAAAAGTGGATAGAGATCTTTCTCAGATCAGAATAGGCTTGTATTTGCTGTCCTCGGGTTTAAGAAGCCTAGTTAGTTAGTTGGTTGTTTCCCCCTGCACCATTTCAATTTTTGAATAATCACTTGTTAGTTATGAACGCACCGTTGACATCTTGTCTGATTATTTATGTGTTTGGGTTGAGGCTCCGTATTTGCTCGCAACATTTATTTTCTTCTTTTTCTTGTTATATGATTTTTACATTAGAAACGACAGATTTCCATTAACAGTATTTCATGTTATGGAAACATTTAAGTCTATACGCCATCGGGGGTGGAATTGCAACCTACGTCATCCGACAAAAATCAGGATCGGTATTGTAACATTTAATTGCTCAGGTCATTTTTAAATATGTACAGCTATAGGTAAACATTGTAACTTGAGCCCTCAGAGTCGTAGACCGGCAAAAATACACCTCTGTTAATCGCCTCGTGTGGGGAAGAGGGACAATTGTAGTTGTTGGTGTAATGCACTTCGAAGCAGACGTGCCCCACTTTTTCAATTTCATCAAAACAACCATTATTCATCCTCATCGTTGCCATTAGCCAAAATAGCCTCGCGTTACAATTTTCGTAGTAATCTCCGTTCGCCCCTTGGCTTTTCGTAGATTAACAAAAATCGTCTGAAGTTTGAACTCTCCATACTGTTGCAAGCTGTTTTTGTGATTGTCCGCCTCGATTATTCAAAATGCCTCATGTTCGCATATTCAAATACACACAAGTGAAGAGGGTTCATATCACATCAGTGATTTTAAATTGTATTCTCGGGGGCCATGCACACATTTCCTAACATTGTTGATTTGTTGTCGATGAGTTGTGCAGGTACAGCTGTGGAGTTGTTAATAAGACCCAACACAGACAAGTCCCCCCCATCATTGCTTTTCGACATAGTTGTTGACTATCAGTATATCAGTATAGAATAACATGGTGCCATTTTTCTGTTTCTGTTTGCCAACAAAACAAATCTACAGGCCACAGGTTCGAGAAACAAGACATTTTTAAAAAATTCTCCTGCGCATAACATGGACCACCTATAGCGATGATATAATATAGATCGATTTTAACAAATATAATTCAAAATTATGTAGTGAGATTTTGGTTTAGTATTTAATCACAACAGCAAAACAAACTTCACAACAGAAGTTAAGTGCATTTTGCATACATGCAGAAACATAAATTTACGCCCCCGAGGTGGTTGTTGGAAGACTATATACAATAAGACACACCGCCCCATTCTTTACAATAATAAAAATATTGAATAAGTAAGCAGTGGAGTAAAATCCTTTGTTTCATTTTGATGTAAACAAAAATTATAGTTGATCTGAACCCCCTTGTCCAAATAAAAAATAAGCTCCGGTCCCATCTGGAGACTGCAAAACTGATATGTATGTCTATTCAGAAAAACCCAAAAGTTTTAACATCCATGCACATTACCGTACTGTGGCTGTTGCGCCCCACACCCATGTGTAATATTTTATTTCTCTTGTTGGCTGAACGCAAAGATGCTCGAGACTGCTTTCAAAAATTATTTTCGGCCTCGCTTCACGATACAGCCGTATGCATGTAAAACTAGTATATCACACACAGGCAGAGGGGCAAAAGGTAACATTTCTCTCTTTCCCTCGCTTTTGCCCATCTTCCAGTGTTCGTCTAGATAGCGTGACTAGCAAAAATATTGAAATCGAAATAAGAATTATCCGTTATGGTCTCCCTCCCTTCTTTGCATGCATGTTGCGCTGACATGTAAATAAGCGCTATGCTTAAATAAAAAAAAACAACCATTGTACAACTGTATAGGTCCTCGTCCATCTCATGCCAGGGACTGGGTATATCTTGTGTACAGTTTATAGTGGCATCATATTCCTTCACCAGATATCAAACTCGAGAGACTTGCAAAACAGCTCAGGTTATAACTTACTACGAGGTCTGTTTTTTTAAAAAAATAATAATCGTCAGTCCATATGACAATGCTTGCTGTTTAACTAACAGTATTCGAATCTCTGAGGGGCCGGGGCATTCCACATTTACCTTTGCTAGAAAGCGCAGTGCAATAAATATTCTTTTTAAGTTATGCAATAATTTTGACATTATATTCATGTCCATTCCCCAAGACTAGATTTATATACACAACCAACTCGCTCTTGCAATATATTATCTGATGCAACATTGTGAAAGGTTCTCGTATGTTCGCGAAACAGGAAATACACGTCATAGCTTCCGTGAATCGAAAGCAAGGTTACTGGGGGCACGCAAAATACCGTAAGAAGAATTATATATTCCAAATGCAGGCATCATCATTTTTCTCTTGCACAAATAGAATAATCGGGCTGAATTTCCAGTCTAAAACCACCATGTTCTGGCAGCAAGTATCAAAAACCTGTGGTAATTTTATTATATGATAGGAGGTGAGTGAAATAGTTGTTGCAAGTTATCTTTTAAACCCAGACGTGTGTAGGAAAAACTGCGTATAAGCTGTATCACACTCTCTCTGTCTGTGTGTCAGGTGGTCGTGTCGTTCGCTAGTTGTATGTCACAGCTTAACCCGTACTAGGTAATATTTTTACATGAGGTAAGTTGGCATACTCTGGTAGGGTATATGTTTCAAGCCTCTAGCTGTAGAGCCTATTTGCAAAAAAAATAAGTTTGGTAACACTACTCGTCGAAAGCAGCTCAAACAGTGTTGCTAGCTGTAGGTTAATTTTCCCCCTTATACAATTGCAAGAGGTGAATTGCTTATAGCCTATCTGGAAGGCTTGGTGTGTGTGTGTCCATGGCTTATGTCGTAGGTTAATAAAATTTGCAATAGATCTTGTATGTGTTGGCAACCGTCAGCCCTTACATGTGATATAGCAGCCTTACTTATTGTAAGACATAGTGTGTATGTATGAGTGGGGGAGGTTAGTTTAGTTCACGATAGATCGACCTGTCACGCTATGACCAATTTCTGCTTTTGAGTCACCTGTAAGGCTATATGTGGGTGGGTGAAAAAGCTTAGTTTAATTCACGATAGATCACACTTTAAATTTGCTCACTCTCTCTGTGTCTGTGTGTCAGGTGGTCGTGTCGATCGCTAGTTGTATGTCACAGATTAACCTAGGTAATATTAACTGTACTTCAAAAAATAAAATTGTGTGTATCTCATGTCGAAATAGAAACAAAAAAATCAAACATTAAGCATGCATGCAGATTAATTAAGCTGTAAATTTAAAATTTGGCCTCCCCCAAATCGCATTTCATACATACATACATGTAGAGGACCCGTGGCCCACCTCCCAAGAGGTTTGGTTAGCATGCAATAGATCAGTATGGTAGAAAATACAGAGAAGAAGAAAAAAAAAGGAAGAAGAAGAGGAAGCATTAACACTGCACCGCCGGTTAGCATCATTAATTCTTCTTCTTCATTTTACTGCATACTTATCATCTTAGAAGGCTACGCTGTCAACTCCTATTTGTAGGTTAGCCTCGCCTCTGAAATATCATATGGCAATTTTTTTTAAAAAAACAAAAAATTTGTGAAGCAATCAGATGCTGTCGAAACATCAAAAACACATACACACACACTAGAAAAAAAAGCATGCAACTTTATTTGTAACACACACACATACATTCTCCATCTTCATCAAGAAAATATTAATAATAAACATAATTATTTTTATCTATATCTCACAATAAATCTCTATATCCATAAATATCACAACATCAAAATAACACTAGAGTCGTTAGTACATGTTGCATGCATTACGGAGGTCCTCTGTAGAGTTTCATGGAAGTTTGGGGAAAAAAAAACAAACACGTGAAACTCTACAGAGGTGCGGTAATCTATAACCGGAGCCATTAGAAAACTTTTACATTTTTGGTTGGGCACCACGCACCCTGGCGAGGTTATAGGGGCCAGGCATCCTAAAAAACAACAATTATTATTTGTTTGTTTGTTTGTGTTACAATACATAAGCGCGCGCACGTATGTGTGTGGCACATCGTTCCCTCCCCGAGAGAGAGGTTTACGTAGGTCGCAATATATATAAACATTTGGTCCCGGACTTGGAAAATTACGATAAAATACACTCATCTTTCAAAAAATAAGAGGGTAAGAGGAGAGGTTTACGAAGGTCACGATATATATAAACATTTGGCTCCGGACTTGGAAAATTACGATAAGGTGCACTCATTTTTCAAAAATGAGAAGATGAGAAGATGAGAGGAGAGGTTTACGTAGGTCGCAATATATAAACATTTGGTCCCGGACTTGGAAAATTACGATAAAATACACTCATCTTTCAAAAATAAGAGAATAAGAGAATAAGAAAATGAGAAGATGAGAGCGCGCGCGTGTGTATATGCCACATCCTTCCCCCCGAGAGAGAGGTTTACGAAGATCACCATATATAAACATTTGGCCCCGTTGATTCCAGCACTCCAACTTCATCTCTAATGTTGACGACAATATTCTAAAGGTAGAGAGAATGAGAGAATGAGAGAATAAGAGGATGAGAGAATAAGAGGATGAGAAGAGAGGTTTACGAAGATCACGATATATAAACATTTGGCTCCGGACTTGGAAAATTACGATAAGGTGCACTCATCCTTCAAAAAATAAGAGAATGAGAGAATGAGAGAATAAGAAAAGAGGTTTACGTAGGTCATGATATATAAACATTTGGTCCCAGACTTGGAAAATTACGATAAGATGCACTCATCTTTCAAAAAATAAGAAAATAAGAAAATAAAAAAATAAGAAAATAAGAGAAAGATGGGAGGATGAGAGGAGGATGAGAGGAAGATGAGAGAATAAAAAGAGAATGAGAAAGATGAGAGGATGAGGGGATGAGAGCTCATCTTTCACTCATCACTGCCTTTTTGCCCCCGTGAAACGTCGTCAGCGTAATAAATGAGGCGCGGAACAGGGAGAGAAAGTGAGTTTTTCAACTTTTTGTGGTCGTTTGGTCAAGAAATCAGAGTTGGGGTGGGAGTCACAAATTTACTCTACTCACGGCTTACTTTTTCTTGGCTTATGGTATCCTATACTTTCTTTAGCTGCTGATTCTATTGCATTACGTATGTGCTCCCAATTCTTATTTACGTCTGTTTCATTTATATTTTCATCATCATTTAAATCCTGCAAAACATCAAATCTATTTGACAGTTTAATTTGGTAATCTTTCTTAATTCTTTCAACAACAAACTTTCCTGTATCAAATTTTATAACTTTTAGATTTTGTTGCTTATGATTTATCACTGAGAGTCTTTCTCTTAATTTAGCAATTACTAAATAATGGTCACTGGCACAGTCAGCACCTCTATGTGCACGAACGTCAATTATACTAGTATGCCTTCTCTTATCAATGAGAATATGATCTATCTGATTATGAGTTTTACCATCTGGAGAAGACCAGGTATATTTATGGATATCTTTATGTTTAAAAGTGGTACTTTTCACAATTAAATTCTTTGAGGTTGCAAAAGTAATCAATCTTATACCATTATCATTACTTAATTCATGAAGACTTTCTTTACCAATCGTGGGTTTAAATGTCTCTTCTTTGCCAATCTGTACATTACAGTCACCTAACAGAATTTTCATATCATACTGAGAAAATTTATCAAAGACCTGTTCTAACTCTGTATAAAAATCATCTTTATTATTATCATCTTTATCTTCCGTAAACATGATACAACAGTGTCTTCATTTTTATTCTGTAAACATGTGTGCCTTGCAGTTGATATCTAAGCCTAATGTTATTGAAGTTCCAAGGCGCATTAGTGATAATTCTACAACAATTATTTAAATGTCTAAATAAATTGCAAGAATAAAAGGTTTACGTGTCATGCCCGTTGGCAGAATGTAATGAGCACGCGCAGATGAAAGTTTAGTATCTTTAATTCTAAGCATATTAACGTCTTCGGGTGCAGTTTAATATTCATAAGAAAAACTAAATATTGCATGGTGTCTAAAAAGGGCCAATGTATTAATATTAATGTAATTTGTCCCCTGAAGTTTGACTGAGTGCGTGAATGCTGAGTGATAGCGAGGGGTTGTGTAATGTGTCTATTTTTTGTGTGTTATATAATATACATTTTTGTTATCTATGTTTGACTATGATTTGTGTTCATACAAATAGTATACTAATCCTCATAACTGTTGGTATTTATATTTTAGTTCAACGTTAAGTCAGCAAAGCACTTCTGCGGGCTAACATCAATTATTATTATTATTGATTATTATTATTATTATTATTCAACGTCACTTTATGCACGAGTCGGCTATTCGTCGGGGGTAAAAACCGATCCGGTCACACGTACCCTGGAATCAAAACCGTTAGCTGGGCCCGACACCTAGGAAGGGGACTTCGGTCTCCGGACTAAGTGTCAAACCTTAGGTCATGTACTAAAGGTCCCGGTGAGAATTTGGCATCCCGATCAGGGACCGGTCTATCTTTTACCCTCGTCGAGGGAAGTACATTTTCATTTTTTTAATTGATATATAGCGTGAGGATTTTTTTCATTTCTTTGGTTAAACTTTCATTAGGTATTTTCTGTTTACGTGTATTCTTGCGGCGTTATTATTATTTTTTTTGTGTCATTTAGTATTTTGAGTTTGCGTTATTCATTCTCGGCGCATATTTGATTAACGTAAAGGGCAATTAAGTAGGCGAATATCGGCAAGGGCGAATTTTCTAGGAATTATTTCATGCAAATTTAGTGGCAACTTTTTGTGTGTGCGCGTCGTTTTTATTTTCATTAGGCTTGTTGTAAGTAGCAGAAAGGGGACCCGTCGTGCCCTCCTCTCTGCATTTTTGATAGGTAATTGTTTGCATTGTTTTTCTGTAGTGCGTTATATATTTTTGAAAAGCAGACTTATTTTCTGACGACCTCAGGACATAGTGATTGTTTTTAAATATCTAATGAAATTGAGAAGCGAGAAAATTATTTATAGAAAGATGAGCGAAGCACGGAATTGTGTAGTTTGCGGGATTGAAATCCCATTAAGTGAAATGGACCCATCGAACGAAGCGCAGCCGCGCTGTAGTACTTGTGTTATTTCGTCAGGAACGCCAGGACACGGGGGCTTAGTTGTAAATAATGAATCCACGCCACCTTTTGAAGATCTGAATCAGCTGACCGTTTCCCCCCCGGAAGAAGTCGCTCCGATCAAAGAAACAAATGATGCATTGAATAATGGCGCCGGCACCAACGACAGGATGTTCGAGATGATAAGACAGCTGATCCGGGCGGAGCACGCAGACACACAAAAGCGAATCGAACAACTTGAGACCCGATTCCAGGAAGTGGTGCGTATTTCGGTGGAACAAATAACTGATCGTCTTTCCACGCGCTTGCAAGACAGTGAGGAGAAACTCACCGCGGAAATCGCTCGCTTGGATTCCCGTGTTGATGACCAGGACCAGCAGTTGGCAACGCTGTCGCGACGGACAGATCAAACGGACCAGGATTTGGCAGTATTGAGACAATCGTCGGCTCAGCTTGAGGCTACCTGTCACCAGAACTTCGAAGGTTTGAGAGAGCGCGTGGCGAAAACAATAGGCGAGGTTGATGACCATTCGCAAAGGATACAGGCCTTGGAAAGAAGAATGGGCAGTTTGGACCTTTCTCACCCTCAGCGACGAGAAGCGCCCACGGCTACGAGGACAAACCCAGGTACTTCGGCCACCAGCAATAATGAAGACCCTTCGACTGAACTGACAAGTAGCAATGAGCCAGCAGTAAATGAGAGTTTCCCCGGTTTACCCACTCGACCAGCGACCACCAGCTGCGGTCATTATTCGCCACCCACAATTGCGAGGCGAGCTATTTTTCCACTTGAATACAAGAACCATTTCAAAAGATTCAACGGGGCTGATCGGGTTTTACCGTCTGCATTTTTAGAACGGTTTGAAACTACCTCAGAGGAGCTGTCCTTGGGGAATAATGAAAAGATCCTGGTTTTGCGAGGCTTGATGGAAGATCGGGCTAAAAATTGGTTTGAGACGAATGAAAGGCATTTCACATCTTATGAAGCTTTCCGGGAGATGTTCCTGAGGCACTTTCAGCGGCCGATCCAAGTAGAACGGATGATAATGACTCTGCGCAACGAGCGGTACAACCGAAACGCGGGAGTTACTTACGGCCAATATTTCTGGAAAAAATATAATGAATTCAAGGCGCTGCAGCCTCATATGACGGCTCCAGAAATAATCGCGGCGCTGATATATCATTTTCCTCAAGATGTCTGGCGTCACCTTAATGGCAGTTGTGTGTTCGACCCCGACTCGATGTCGCTGACGCTGGAGAACTTATACCAGTGCTCAGAAGAAGAAGAACGCGACAGGGCAGAGCGATGGAATAAGCGTCCCAGAGGAGAAGATGATCGTCACGGCCGGAACCGACGCCAGCGAGTTCAGATGGTTCAGCGAGGACAGCACCACGATCCACGCGCCAATGATCAGAACTTTCATCCCTTACCACCTTCGCCACAGAGAGAACAGCGGCAGTACCAGAGAGGCAGACGTGGAGGAGGAAATATGCGTCGACCGCCGCACGGCACAGAACAGAGTAACCGCGACGATAAGTTTCAACTAGGCCAGGTACGTGATGGGTATTACCGACCCCACAGTCGATCAAGAAACCCGCAGTCGGACCGAGGGACTGAAGAGCGAAATCAGGTGCAAACAAGAAGTGAGTCTCCAACACCTGGCGTCTCCGGACTTCAGCGTTCGGGAGACCGCTCTTAGAGATTTGAAGTTTATGTTAATGGACTAGTTATATTTTTATATTTTACTCTTGTGTCATTATTGATTTTTATATGAGTATATTCCGATGTATTATCTTTTTACGTCTTTAAGGATGGTTTTATTGTGTATTTACTCGTAAAAGTATTTTCATGTATAGATCCATATACAGGGTGCTCATATAAGTAGTATTCATATACAGGGTGTTTCAAAAAAGTATTCATATACAAGGTGATTTTAAAAAAATATGTAACCTTCAAAAATCTCCCCAGCCGAGAGCGATTTTCAAGCCTACAATTTTTTTTGAAGTTAGGGGGGGCGAGATATGACCATCAGTTTTCGTCACCTACTTTTTTTTATCCTAGGTTTTCGTTATTTTATATTTTTCTGTAACTTCGTATCCTCGTGAAGCTTCGGTAGAAAAACACCACGTTTCTGAACCTTTTGTGTTTTTCTGCTTTTGTCAACTTTTCCCCCTTTCGGTCGTACGAGCTCGGAACCAACAATGTGCTGTGATAAATCTTTCACTGTTTTTGAGCGACTTTTGTGCATTTGGCGACGGAAAGTCAACTTGGGAGGCCAATTACTGAAGGAACATGTTACGTACCGGATGAGGGTAGAACTATTCTTTTCACCCCATTCTAACGCAACACGTGTGCCCCAAGAAGCTGGACCAGGCAAAAAATGGACGCTTGACCACAAACGTCGTAACTTCAGATTCCCGCGCCTAAAAGTGAGTCCGTTGTATTCGAAGTTTCAAGCTGTCTTTATATAGTGGCAGAACGAACAAACACATACAGTCTACCGCCAGTTTTCGAACCGACAACACCTCTGCGACAGTCGGAGTAAAGATTCGGGACTTTATCTTTTTTCTACCGCGCCGTGTATTCTATCCTGCGTGAGTGAGTGACAGTGACTAGTTATACGAATACGCAGTGTTAATTAATGACCTGTGCACTGGATTCGCGTTATTCGTTTTGTGACGAGGAACATTAATACCACTATGGCGCGCTAATCACGAGAGAAGGAGGGCCCTGGGTCTTCCTAGCCTGCATGAAGTCGACAACGCAGCAGATCATCGCTCAGCGTCGCGACGCCACACCACTAAATCGCCGCCACAATCGCTACAAAAGCCACAAATGACGCCCACAGCCCGATTAGAAGCCATGAAATGATACCGCCGAAAGCCGCCAGTCGAGACGCCGACGCCCGACGAGAATTCTACGGAGAGAGAAAGAGAGAGAGAGAGAGAAATTGGAAGATGAAGCGACACCAGCCCACACTTAGATCTACCGTCTAGAAGAGAAGATTGAGATAATGAAGCGACACCTACTGCGTCTTGAGACGACGCCGACGTCCCGCGTGAGATTAGCAGCGAGAATCCACGAGTACCCCCGGTAAAGGAACTTCCCCCGTTTTTTCGCCGTCCCCCCAGAGAGAGAGAGAGAGAGACGATGCGAAGCAATTAATCGCTCCATTACGAGGCCGACAAGATGACAGAGAGGCTGTTTTCCCTCGTCTATGATCGCCGTAATGTTGAAGCGTAAAAGGAAGGTGTGTCCCAGAAGATTGCGAAGTGCCGCTACAAAGAAGTAGCGTGGGGAAGTGTTAGTGTCGCAAAGAGGACCGCGGATCGACGTCCCGCCGCCGTTTAGAGGACTACGGTAAACGTCGCTGAAACGTCTAGAACGCCGAGATGGTATAGTATACTACTGTTAATTTTCTATATGTGTGAGTGATCATCTACCCAAGCCTCCAAAGATCGGCCGTCGGACGAAAAGATACCTGTATTTAAAGTTAAAGGTCGCAAAGGTATTGATTATAATTATTTCTCGCCAACACCATCTAAATTCCACGACAATTGCTAATTCGGAAGATATATTCACAGCATACTGTTGTTTTTCCACGCTCTGCGCCGAACTGTTGAGTAATAATGTTTATTTATGTCACCTTATATGCTTTACTCGGTAAATATTTGATTAAAACTACGTAAATCGTGTATCTCTTGCAGAGATCACCTCTCAAGTTTGCTAAGTGAGGAAGTAAATTAACTTCGTGCTATTTTTAATGTATTCATACAACAGTGTCTTCATTTTTATTCTGTAAACATGTGTGCCTTGCAGTTGATATCTAAGCCTAATGTTATTGAAGTTCCAAGGTTCATTAGTGATAATTCTACAACAATTATTTAAATGTCTAAATAAATTGCAAGAATAAAAGGTTTACGTGTCATGCCCGTTGGCAGAATGTAATGAGCACGCGCAGATGAAAGTTTAGTATCTTTAATTCTAAGCATATTAACGTCTTCGGGTGCAGTTTAATATTCATAAGAAAAACTAAATATTGCATGGTGTCTAAAAAGGGCCAATGTATTAATATTAATGTAATTTGTCCCCTGAAGTTTGACTGAGTGCGTGAATGCTGAGTGATAGCGAGGGGTTGTGTAATGTGCCTATTTTTTGTGTGTTATATAATATACATTTTTGTTATCTATGTTTGACTATGATTTGTGTTCATACAAATAGTATACTAATCCTCATAACTGTTGGTATTTATATTTTAGTTCAACGTTAAGTCAGCAAAGCACTTCTGCGGGCTAACATCAATTATTATTATTATTGATTATTATTATTATTATTATTCAACGTCACTTTATGCACGAGTCAGCTATTCGTCGGGGGTAAAAACCGATCCGGTCACACGTACCCTGGAATCAAAACCGTTAGCTGGGCCCGACACCTAGGAAGGGGACTTCGGTCTCCGGACTAAGTGTCAAACCTTAGGTCATGTACTAAAGGTCCCGGTGAGAAGCCCCC
>NW_028143859.1:0-23250 GCF_977018435.1 Lepisma saccharinum
AGGACAACGACTACAATCGGGCACAAATAGATTGTTGTTATTTTATTATTATTAGGTTAAATTACGTTAGGATTGGTTAAGTTAGATTAGGTCAGGTTAGGTTAGGTTAGGTCAGTTTAGGTTATGTTAGGTCGACCTGATTCCATTGAGTGTAAAGTCACTTCTGTATCTTGAATATTTTCGGAGATATGCGAATATGAACTTTTATACAGTCCTATCGTCAAATGTGTGGAATTCGATTGTTTTATACTGTTTCAAAAATCAAAATCTATATTTCAAATCTCCTGGACGACGACTACAATCGGGCACAAATAGATTGTTGTTATTTTATTATTATTAGGTTAAATTACATGAGGATTGGTTAAGTTAGGTTAGGTTAGGTTAGGTTAGGTCAGGTCAGTTTAGGTTTGGCTAGGTCGACCTGATTCCTTTGGGTGTAAAGTCACTTCTGTATCTTGAATAGTTTCGGAGATATGCGAGTTTCAAATTTTATATAATCCTATCGTAAAATGTGTGGAATTCGATTGATTTATATGTTTCAACAATTAAAATCTTAATTTCAAATCTCCAGGACGACGACTACAATCGGGAACAAATAGATTTTTGTTATTTTATTATTATTAGGTTAAATTACGTTAGGATTGGTTAAGTTAGGTTAGGTTAGGTTAGGTTAAGTCAGATCAGTTTAGGTTAGGTTAGGTCGCCCTGATTCCATTGAGTGTAAAGTCACTTCTGTATCTTGAATAGTTTGGGAGATATGCGAGTTTCAAATTTTATATAATCCTATCGTAAAATGTGTGGAATTCGATTGATTTATAATGTTTCAACAATCAAAATCTATATTTCAAATCTCCAGGACAACGACTGCAATCGGGCACAACAAGTATGTTGTTATTTTATTATTATTAGGTTAAATTACGTTAGGATTGGTTAAGTTAGGTTAGGTCAGGTTAGGTTAGGTCAGGTCAGTTTAGGTTATGTTAGGTCGACCTGATTCCATTGAGTGTAAAGTCACTTCTGTATCTTGAATAATTTCGGAGATATGTGAGTATGAAATTTTATATAATCCTATCGTAAAATGTGTGGAATTCGATTGTTTTATAATGTTTCAACAATCAAAATCTATATTTCAAATCTCCAGGACGACGACTACAATCGGGAACAAATAGATTGTTGTTATTTTATTATTATTAGGTTAAATTACGTTAGGATTGGTTAAGTTAGGTTAGGTTAGGTTAGGTTAGGTCAGGCCACTTTAGGTTATGTTAGGTCGACCTGATTCCATTGAGTGTAAAGTCACTTCTGTATCTTGAATAGTTTCGGAGATATGCGAGTTAGAAATTTTATATAATCCTATCGTAAAATGTGTGGAATTCGATTGATTTATAATGTTTCAACAACCAAATCTATATTTCAAATCTCCAGAACAACGACTACAATCGGGCACAAATAGATTGTTGTTATTTTATTATTATTAGGTTAAATTACGTTAGGATTTGTTAAGTTAGGTTAGGTCAGGTTAGGTTAGGTCAGGTCAGTTGAGGTTAGGTTAGGTCGACCTGATTCCATTGAGTGTAAAGTCACTTCTGTATCTTGAATAGATTCGGAGATATGCGAGTATGAAATTTTATATAACCCTATCGTAAAATGTGTGCAATTCGATTGTTTTATACTGTTTCAAAAATCAAAATCTATATTTCAAATCTCCAGGACGACGACTACAATCGGGCACAAATAGATTGTTGTTATTTTATTATTATGAGATTAAATTAGTTTAGGATTAGTTAAGTTATGTTAGGTTAGGTCAGGTCAGTTTAGTTTAGGTTAGGTCGACCTGATTCCATTGAGTGTAAAGTCTCTTCTGTATCTTGAATAGTTTCGGAGATATGCGAGTATGAAATTTTATATAATCCAATCGTAAAATGTGTGGAATTCGATTGTTTTATACTGTTTCAAAAATCAAAATCTATATTTCAAATCTCCAGGACGACGACTACAATCGGGCACAAATAGATTGTTGTTATTTTATTATTATGAGGTTAAATTAGTTTAGGATTAGTTAAGTTATGTTAGGTTAGGTCAGGTCAATTTAGTTTAGGTTAGGTCGACCTGATTCCATTGAGTGTAAAGTCTCTTCTGTATCTTGAATAGTTTCGGAGATATGCGAGTATGAAATTTTATATAATCCTATCGTAAAATGTGTGGAATTCGATTGATTTATACTGTTTCAACAATCAAAATCTATATTTCAAATCTCCAGGACGACGACTACAATCGGGCACAAATAGATTGTTGATATTTTATTATTATTAGGTTAAATTACGTTTGGATTGGTAAAGTTAGGTTAGGTTAGGTCAGGTCAGTTTAGCTTAGGTTAGATCGACCTGATTCCATTGAGTGTAAAGTCACTTCTGTATCTTGAATATTTTCGGAGATATGCGAGTTTCAAATTTTATATAATCCTATCGTAAAATGTGTGGAATTCGATTGATTTATAATGTTTCAACAATCAAAATCTATATTTCAAATCTCCAGGACGACGACTACAATCGGGAAAAAATAGATTGTTGTTATTTTATTATTATTAGGTTAAATTACGTTAGGATTGGTTAAGTTAGGTTAGGTTAGGTTAGGTCAGGTCAGTTTAGGTTATGTTAGGTCGACCTGATTCCATTGAGTGTAAAGTCACTTCTGTATCTTGAATAGTTTCGGAGATATGCGAGTTAAAAGTTTTATATAATCCTATATAAAATGTGTGGAATTCGATTGATTTATAATGTTTCAACAATCAAAATCTATATTTCAAATCTCCAGGACAACGACCACAATATGGCATAAATAGAATGTTCTTATTTTATTATTATTAGATTAAATTACATTAGGATTGGTTAAGTTAGGTTAGGTCAGGTCAGTTTAGGTTAGGTTAGGTCGACCTGATTCCATTGAGTGTAAAGTCACTTCTGTATCTTGAATAGTTTCGGAGATTTGCGAGTTTCAAATTTTATATAATCCTATCGTACAATGTGTGGAATTCGACTAATTTATAATGTTTCAACAATCAAAATATATATTTCAAATCTCCAGGACAACGACTACAGTCGGGCACAAATAGATTGTTGTTATTTTATTATTATTAGGTTAAATTACGTTAGGATTTGTTAAGTTAGGTTAGGTCAGGTTAGGTTAGGTCAGGTCAGTTGAGATTAGGTTAGGTCGAGCTGATTCCATTCAGTGTAAAGTCACTTCTGTATCTCGAATAGTTTCGGAGATCTGCGCGTATGAAATTTTATATAATCCTATCGTAAAATGTGTGGAATTCGATTGATTTATACTGTTTCAACAATCAAAATCTATATTTCAAATCTCCAGGACGACGACTACAATCGGGCACAAATAGATTGTTGATATTTAATTATTATTAGGTTAAATTACGTTTGGATTGGTAAAGTTAGGTTAGGTTAGGTCAGGTCAGTTTAGCTTAGGTTAGATCGACATGATTCCATTGAGTGTAAAGTCACTTCTGTATCTTGAATATTTTCGGAGATATGCGAGTTTCAAATTTTATATAATCCTATCGTAAAATGTGTGGAATTCGATTGATTTATAATGTTTCAACAATCAAAATCTATATTTCAAATCTCCAGGACGACGACTACAATATGGCATAAATAGAATGTTGTTATTTTATTATTATGAGGTTAAATTAGTTTAGGATTAGTTAAGTTATGTTAGGTAAGGTCAGGTCAATTTAGTTTAGGTTAGGTCGACCTGATTCCATTGAGTGTAAAGTCTCTTCTGTATCTTGAATAGTTTCGGAGATATGCGTGTATGAAATTTTATATAATCCTATCGTAAAATGTGTGGAATTCGATTGATTTATACTGTTTCAACAATCAAAATCTATATTTCAAATCTCCAGGACGACGACTACAATCGGGCACAAATAGATTGTTGATATTTAATTATTATTAGGTTAAATTACGTTTGGATTGGTAAAGTTAGGTTAGGTTAGGTCAGGTCAGTTTAGCTTAGGTTAGATCGACATGATTCCATTGAGTGTAAAGTCACTTCTGTATCTTGAATATTTTCGGAGATATGCGAGTTTCAAATTTTATATAATCCTATCGTAAAATGTGTGGAATTCGATTGATTTATAATGTTTCAACAATCAAAATCTATATTTCAAATCTCCAGGACGACGACTACAATATGGCATAAATAGAATGTTGTTATTTTATTATTATTAGGTTAAATTACGTTAGGATTGGTTAAGTTAGGTTAGGTCAGGTCAGTTGAGGTTATTTTAGGTCGACCTGATTCCAATGAGTGTAAAGTCACTCCTGTATCTTGAAAAGTTTCGGAGATATGCGAGTTAGAAGTTTTATATAATCCTATCGTAAAATGTGTGGAATTCGATTGATTTATAATGTTTCAACAATCAAAATCTATATTTCAAATCTCCAGAACAACGACTACAATATGGCATAAATAGAATGTTCTTATTTTATTATTATTAGATTAAATTATATTAGGATTGGTTAAGTTAGGTTAGGTCAGGTCAGTTTAGGTTAGGTTAGGTCGACCTGATTCCATTGAGTGTAAAGTCACTTCTGTATCTTGAATAGTTTCGGAGATTTGCGAGTTTCAAATTTTATATAATCCTATCGTACAATGTGTGGAATTCGATTGATTTATAATGTTTCAACAATCAAAATATATATTTCAAATCTCCAGAACAACGACTACAATCGGGCACAAATAGATTGTTGTTATTTTATTATTATTAAGTTAAATTACGTTAGGATTTGTTAAGTTAGGTTAGGTCAGGTTAGGTTAGGTCAGGTCAGTTGAGGTTAGGTTAGGTCAGGTCAGTTGAGGTTAGGTTAGGTCGACCTGATTCCATTGAGTGTAAAGTCACTTCTGTATCTTGAATAGATTCGGAGATATGCGAGTATGAAATTTTATATAACCCTATCGTAAAATGTGTGCAATTCGATTGTTTTATACTGTTTCAAAAATCAAAATCTATATTTCAAATCTCCAGGACGACGACTACAATCGGGCACAAATAGATTGTTGTTATTTTATTATTATGAGATTAAATTAGTTTAGGATTAGTTAAGTTATGTTAGGTTAGGTCAGGTCAGTTTAGTTTAGGTTAGGTCGACCTGATTCCATTGAGTGTAAAGTCTCTTCTGTATCTTGAATAGTTTCGGAGATATGCGAGTATGAAATTTTATATAATCCAATCGTAAAATGTGTGGAATTCGATTGTTTTATACTGTTTCAAAAATCAAAATCTATATTTCAAATCTCCAGGACGACGACTACAATCGGGCACAAATAGATTGTTGTTATTTTATTATTATGAGGTTAAATTAGTTTAGGATTAGTTAAGTTATGTTAGGTTAGGTCAGGTCAATTTAGTTTAGGTTAGGTCGACCTGATTCCATTGAGTGTAAAGTCTCTTCTGTATCTTGAATAGTTTCGGAGATATGCGAGTATGAAATTTTATATAATCCTATCGTAAAATGTGTGGAATTCGATTGATTTATACTGTTTCAACAATCAAAATCTATATTTCAAATCTCCAGGACGACGACTACAATCGGGCACAAATAGATTGTTGATATTTTATTATTATTAGGTTAAATTACGTTTGGATTGGTAAAGTTAGGTTAGGTTAGCTCAGGTCAGTTTAGCTTAGGTTAGATCGACCTGATTCCATTGAGTGTAAAGTCACTTCTGTATCTTGAATATTTTCGGAGATATGCGAGTTTCAAATTTTATATAATCCTATCGTAAAATGTGTGGAATTCGATTGATTTATAATGTTTCAACAATCAAAATCTATATTTCAAATCTCCAGGACGACGACTACAATCGGGAAAAAATAGATTGTTGTTATTTTATTATTATTAGGTTAAATTACGTTAGGATTGGTTAAGTTAGGTTAGGTTAGGTTAGGTCAGGTCAGTTTAGGTTATGTTAGGTCGACCTGATTCCATTGAGTGTAAAGTCACTTCTGTATCTTGAATAGTTTCGGAGATATGCGAGTTAGAAGTTTTATATAATCCTATATAAAATGTGTGGAATTCGATTGATTTATAATGTTTCAACAATCAAAATCTATATTTCAAATCTCCAGGACAACGACCACAATATGGCATAAATAGAATGTTCTTATTTTATTATTATTAGATTAAATTACATTAGGATTGGTTAAGTTAGGTTAGGTCAGGTCAGTTGAGGTTAGGTTAGGTCGACCTGATTCCATTGAGTGTAAAGTCACTCCTGTATCTTGAATAGTTTCGGAGATATGCGAGTATGAAATTTTATATAATCCTATCGTAAAATGTGTGGAGTTCGATTGATTTATAATGTTTCAACAATCAAAATCTATATTTCAAATCTCCAGGACAACGACCACAATATGGCATAAATAGAATGTTCTTATTTTATTATTATTAGATTAAATTACATTAGGATTGGTTAAGTTAGGTTAGGTCAGGTCAGTTTAGGTTAGGTTAGGTCGACCTGATTCCATTGAGTGTAAAGTCACTTCTGTATCTTGAATAGTTTCGGAGATTTGCGAGTTTCAAATTTTATATAATCCTATCGTACAATGTGTGGAATTCGACTAATTTATAATGTTTCAACAATCAAAATATATATTTCAAATCTCCAGGACAACGACTACAGTCGGGCACAAATAGATTGTTGTTATTTTATTATTATTAGGTTAAATTACGTTAGGATTTGTTAAGTTAGGTTAGGTCAGGTTAGGTTAGGTCAGGTCAGTTGAGATTAGGTTAGGTCGAGCTGATTCCATTCAGTGTAAAGTCACTTCTGTATCTCGAATAGTTTCGGAGATCTGCGCGTATGAAATTTTATATAATCCTATCGTAAAATGTGTGGAATTCGATTGATTTATACTGTTTCAAAAATCAAAATCTATATTTCAAATCTCCAGGACGACGACTACAATCGGGCACAAATAGATTGTTGTTATTTTATTATTATGAGGTTAAATTAGTTTAGGATTAGTTAAGTTATGTTAGGTAAGGTCAGGTCAATTTAGTTTAGGTTAGGTCGACCTGATTCCATTGAGTGTAAAGTCTCTTCTGTATCTTGAATAGTTTCGGAGATATGCGTGTATGAAATTTTATATAATCCTATCGTAAAATGTGTGGAATTCGATTGATTTATACTGTTTCAACAATCAAAATCTATATTTCAAATCTCCAGGACGACGACTACAATCGGGCACAAATAGATTGTTGATATTTAATTATTATTAGGTTAAATTACGTTTGGATTGGTAAAGTTAGGTTAGGTTAGGTCAGGTCAGTTTAGCTTAGGTTAGATCGACCTGATTCCATTGAGTGTAAAGTCACTTCTGTATCTTGAATATTTTCGGAGATATGCGAGTTTCAAATTTTATATAATCCTATCGTAAAATGTGTGGAATTCGATTGATTTATAATGTTTCAACAATCAAAATCTATATTTCAAATCTCCAGGACGACGACTACAATATGGCATAAATAGAATGTTGTTATTTTATTATTATTAGGTTAAATTACGTTAGGATTGGTTAAGTTAGGTTAGGTCAGGTCAGTTGAGGTTATTTTAGGTCGACCTGATTCCAATGAGTGTAAAGTCACTCCTGTATCTTGAATAGTTTCGGAGATATGCGAGTTAGAAGTTTTATATAATCCTATCGTAAAATGTGTGGAATTCGATTGATTTATAATGTTTCAACAATCAAAATCTATATTTCAAATCTCCAGAACAACGACTACAATATGGCATAAATAGAATGTTCTTATTTTATTATTATTAGATTAAATTATATTAGGATTGGTTAAGTTAGGTTAGGTCAGGTCAGTTTAGGTTAGGTTAGGTCGACCTGATTCCATTGAGTGTAAAGTCACTTCTGTATCTTGAATAGTTTCGGAGATTTGCGAGTTTCAAATTTTATATAATCCTATCGTACAATGTGTGGAATTCGATTGATTTATAATGTTTCAACAATCAAAATATATATTTCAAATCTCCAGAACAACGACTACAATCGGGCACAAATAGATTGTTGTTATTTTATTATTATTAAGTTAAATTACGTTAGGATTTGTTAAGTTAGGTTAGGTAAGGTTAGGTTAGGTCAGGTCAGTTGAGGTTAGGTTAGGTCAGGTCAGTTGAGGTTAGGTTAGGTCGACCTGATTCCATTGAGTGTAAAGTCACTTCTGTATCTTGAATAGATTCGGAGATATGCGAGTATGAAATTTTATATAACCCTATCGTAAAAGGTGTGGAATTCGATTGTTTTATACTGTTTCAACAATCAAAATCTGTATGTTAAATCTCCTAGACAAATACTACAATCGGGCACAAATAGATTGTTGTTATTTTATTATTATTAGGTAAAATTAGCTTAGGATTAGTTAAGTTAAGTTAGTTTAGGTCAGGTCAGTTTATTTTAGGTTAGGTCGAGCTGATTCCATTCAGTGTAAAGTCACTTCTGTATCTCGAATAGTTTCGGAGATCTGCGCGTATGAAATTTTATATAATCCTATCGTAAAATGTGTGGAATTCGATTGTTTTATACTGTTTCAAAAATCAAAATCTATATTTTAAATCTCCAGGACGACGACTACAATCGGGCACAAATAGATTGTTGTTATTTTATTATTATGAGGTTAAATTAGTTTAGGATTAGTTAAGTTATGTTAAGTTAGGTCAGGTCAATTTAGTTTAGGTTAGGTCGACCTGATTCCATTGAGTGTAATGTCTCTTCTGTATCTTGGATAGTTTCGGAGATATGCGAGTATGAAATTTTATATAATCCTATCGTAAAATGTGTGGAATTCGATTGATTTATACTGTTTCAATAATCAAAATCTATATTTCAAATCTCCAGGACGACGACTACAATCGGGCACAAATAGATTGTTGATATTTTATTATTATTAGGTTAAATTACGTTTGGATTGGTAAAGTTAGGTTAGGTTAGGTCAGGTCAGTTTAGCTTAGGTTAGATCGACCTGATTCCATTGAGTGTAAAGTCACTTCTGTATCTTGAATAGTTTCGGAGATATGCGAGTTTCAAATTTTATATAATCCTATCTTAAAATGTGTGGAATTCGATTGATTTATAATGTTTCAACAATCAAAATCTATATTTCAAATCTCCAGAACAACGACTACAATCGGGCACAAATAGATTGTTGTTATTTTATTATTATTAGGTTAAATTACGTTAGGATTTGTTAACTTAGGTTAGGTCAGGTTAGGTTAGGTCAGGTCAGTTGAGGTTAGGTTAGGTCAACCTGATTCCATTGAGTGTAAAGTCACTTCTGTATCTTGAATATTTTCGGAGATATGCGAATATGAACTTTTATACAGTCCTATCGTCAAATGTGTGGAATTCGATTGTTTTATACTGTTTCAAAAATCAAAATCTATATTTCAAATCTCCTGGACGACGACTACAATCGGGCACAAATAGATTGTTGTTATTTTATTATTATTAGGTTAAATTACATGAGGATTGGTTAAGTTAGGTTAGGTTAGGTTAGGTTAGGTCAGGTCAGTTTAGGTTTGGTTAGGTCGACCTGATTCCTTTGAGTGTAAAGTCACTTCTGTATCTTGAATAGTTTCGGAGATATGCGAGTTAGAAGTTTTATATAATCCTATATAAAATGTGTGGAATTCGATTGATTTATACTGTTTCAACAATCAAAATCTATATTTCAAATCTCCAGGACGACGACTACAATCGGGCACAAATAGATTGTTGATATTTTATTATTATTAGGTTAAATTACGTTTGGATTGGTAAAGTTAGGTTAGGTTAGCTCAGGTCAGTTTAGCTTAGGTTAGATCGACCTGATTCCATTGAGTGTAAAGTCACTTCTGTATCTTGAATATTTTCGGAGATATGCGAGTTTCAAATTTTATATAATCCTATCGTAAAATGTGTGGAATTCGATTGATTTATAATGTTTCAACAATCAAAATCTATATTTCAAATCTCCAGGACGACGACTACAATCGGGAAAAAATAGATTGTTGTTATTTTATTATTATTAGGTTAAATTACGTTAGGATTGGTTAAGTTAGGTTAGGTTAGGTTAGGTCAGGTCAGTTTAGGTTATGTTAGGTCGACCTGATTCCATTGAGTGTAAAGTCACTTCTGTATCTTGAATAGTTTCGGAGATATGCGAGTTAGAAGTTTTATATAATCCTATATAAAATGTGTGGAATTCGATTGATTTATAATGTTTCAACAATCAAAATCTATATTTCAAATCTCCAGGACAACGACCACAATATGGCATAAATAGAATGTTCTTATTTTATTATTATTAGATTAAATTACATTAGGATTGGTTAAGTTAGGTTAGGTCAGGTCAGTTGAGGTTAGGTTAGGTCGACCTGATTCCATTGAGTGTAAAGTCACTCCTGTATCTTGAATAGTTTCGGAGATATGCGAGTATGAAATTTTATATAATCCTATCGTAAAATGTGTGGAGTTCGATTGATTTATAATGTTTCAACAATCAAAATCTATATTTCAAATCTCCAGGACAACGACCACAATATGGCATAAATAGAATGTTCTTATTTTATTATTATTAGATTAAATTACATTAGGATTGGTTAAGTTAGGTTAGGTCAGGTCAGTTTAGGTTAGGTTAGGTCGACCTGATTCCATTGAGTGTAAAGTCACTTCTGTATCTTGAATAGTTTCGGAGATTTGCGAGTTTCAAATTTTATATAATCCTATCGTACAATGTGTGGAATTCGACTAATTTATAATGTTTCAACAATCAAAATATATATTTCAAATCTCCAGGACAACGACTACAGTCGGGCACAAATAGATTGTTGTTATTTTATTATTATTAGGTTAAATTACGTTAGGATTTGTTAAGTTAGGTTAGGTCAGGTTAGGTTAGGTCAGGTCAGTTGAGATTAGGTTAGGTCGAGCTGATTCCATTCAGTGTAAAGTCACTTCTGTATCTCGAATAGTTTCGGAGATCTGCGCGTATGAAATTTTATATAATCCTATCGTAAAATGTGTGGAATTCGATTGATTTATACTGTTTCAAAAATCAAAATCTATATTTCAAATCTCCAGGACGACGACTACAATCGGGCACAAATAGATTGTTGTTATTTTATTATTATGAGGTTAAATTAGTTTAGGATTAGTTAAGTTATGTTAGGTAAGGTCAGGTCAATTTAGTTTAGGTTAGGTCGACCTGATTCCATTGAGTGTAAAGTCTCTTCTGTATCTTGAATAGTTTCGGAGATATGCGTGTATGAAATTTTATATAATCCTATCGTAAAATGTGTGGAATTCGATTGATTTATACTGTTTCAACAATCAAAATCTATATTTCAAATCTCCAGGACGACGACTACAATCGGGCACAAATAGATTGTTGATATTTAATTATTATTAGGTTAAATTACGTTTGGATTGGTAAAGTTAGGTTAGGTTAGGTCAGGTCAGTTTAGCTTAGGTTAGATCGACCTGATTCCATTGAGTGTAAAGTCACTTCTGTATCTTGAATATTTTCGGAGATATGCGAGTTTCAAATTTTATATAATCCTATCGTAAAATGTGTGGAATTCGATTGATTTATAATGTTTCAACAATCAAAATCTATATTTCAAATCTCCAGGACGACGACTACAATATGGCATAAATAGAATGTTGTTATTTTATTATTATTAGGTTAAATTACGTTAGGATTGGTTAAGTTAGGTTAGGTCAGGTCAGTTGAGGTTATTTTAGGTCGACCTGATTCCAATGAGTGTAAAGTCACTCCTGTATCTTGAATAGTTTCGGAGATATGCGAGTTAGAAGTTTTATATAATCCTATCGTAAAATGTGTGGAATTCGATTGATTTATAATGTTTCAACAATCAAAATCTATATTTCAAATCTCCAGAACAACGACTACAATATGGCATAAATAGAATGTTCTTATTTTATTATTATTAGATTAAATTATATTAGGATTGGTTAAGTTAGGTTAGGTCAGGTCAGTTTAGGTTAGGTTAGGTCGACCTGATTCCATTGAGTGTAAAGTCACTTCTGTATCTTGAATAGTTTCGGAGATTTGCGAGTTTCAAATTTTATATAATCCTATCGTACAATGTGTGGAATTCGATTGATTTATAATGTTTCAACAATCAAAATATATATTTCAAATCTCCAGAACAACGACTACAATCGGGCACAAATAGATTGTTGTTATTTTATTATTATTAAGTTAAATTACGTTAGGATTTGTTAAGTTAGGTTAGGTAAGGTTAGGTTAGGTCAGGTCAGTTGAGGTTAGGTTAGGTCAGGTCAGTTGAGGTTAGGTTAGGTCGACCTGATTCCATTGAGTGTAAAGTCACTTCTGTATCTTGAATAGATTCGGAGATATGCGAGTATGAAATTTTATATAACCCTATCGTAAAAGGTGTGGAATTCGATTGTTTTATACTGTTTCAACAATCAAAATCTGTATGTTAAATCTCCTAGACAAATACTACAATCGGGCACAAATAGATTGTTGTTATTTTATTATTATTAGGTAAAATTAGCTTAGGATTAGTTAAGTTAAGTTAGTTTAGGTCAGGTCAGTTTATTTTAGGTTAGGTCGAGCTGATTCCATTCAGTGTAAAGTCACTTCTGTATCTCGAATAGTTTCGGAGATCTGCGCGTATGAAATTTTATATAATCCTATCGTAAAATGTGTGGAATTCGATTGTTTTATACTGTTTCAAAAATCAAAATCTATATTTTAAATCTCCAGGACGACGACTACAATCGGGCACAAATAGATTGTTGTTATTTTATTATTATGAGGTTAAATTAGTTTAGGATTAGTTAAGTTATGTTAAGTTAGGTCAGGTCAATTTAGTTTAGGTTAGGTCGACCTGATTCCATTGAGTGTAATGTCTCTTCTGTATCTTGGATAGTTTCGGAGATATGCGAGTATGAAATTTTATATAATCCTATCGTAAAATGTGTGGAATTCGATTGATTTATACTGTTTCAATAATCAAAATCTATATTTCAAATCTCCAGGACGACGACTACAATCGGGCACAAATAGATTGTTGATATTTTATTATTATTAGGTTAAATTACGTTTGGATTGGTAAAGTTAGGTTAGGTTAGGTCAGGTCAGTTTAGCTTAGGTTAGATCGACCTGATTCCATTGAGTGTAAAGTCACTTCTGTATCTTGAATAGTTTCGGAGATATGCGAGTTTCAAATTTTATATAATCCTATCTTAAAATGTGTGGAATTCGATTGATTTATAATGTTTCAACAATCAAAATCTATATTTCAAATCTCCAGAACAACGACTACAATCGGGCACAAATAGATTGTTGTTATTTTATTATTATTAGGTTAAATTACGTTAGGATTTGTTAACTTAGGTTAGGTCAGGTTAGGTTAGGTCAGGTCAGTTGAGGTTAGGTTAGGTCAACCTGATTCCATTGAGTGTAAAGTCACTTCTGTATCTTGAATATTTTCGGAGATATGCGAATATGAACTTTTATACAGTCCTATCGTCAAATGTGTGGAATTCGATTGTTTTATACTGTTTCAAAAATCAAAATCTATATTTCAAATCTCCTGGACGACGACTACAATCGGGCACAAATAGATTGTTGTTATTTTATTATTATTAGGTTAAATTACATGAGGATTGGTTAAGTTAGGTTAGGTTAGGTTAGGTTAGGTCAGGTCAGTTTAGGTTTGGTTAGGTCGACCTGATTCCTTTGAGTGTAAAGTCACTTCTGTATCTTGAATAGTTTCGGAGATATGCGAGTTAGAAGTTTTATATAATCCTATATAAAATGTGTGGAATTCGATAGATTTATAATGTTTCAACAATCAAAATCTATATTTCAAATCTCCAGAACAACGACTACAATCGGGCACAAATAGATTGTTGTTATTTTATTATTATTAGGTTAAATTACGTTAGGATTTGTTAACTTAGGTTAGGTCAAGTTAGGTTAGGTCAGGTAAGTTGAGGTTAGGTTAGGTCGACCTGATTCCATTGAGTGTAAAGTCACTTCTGTATCTTGAATAGATTCGGAGATATGCGAGTATGAAATTTTATATAACCCTATCGTAAAATGTGTGGAATTCGATTGTTTTATACTGTTTCAACAATCAAAATCTGTATGTTAAATCTCCTAGACAAATACTACAATCGGGCACTAATAGATTGTTGTTATTTTATTATTATTAGGTACAATTAGCTTAGGATTAGTTAAGTTAAGTTAGGTTTGGTCAGATCAATTTATTTTAGGTTAGGTCGAGCTGATTCCATTCAGTGTAAAGTCACTTCTGTATCTTGAATAGTTTCGGAGATCTGCGTGTATGAAATTTTATATAATCCTATCGTAAAATGTGTGGAATTCGATTGTTTTATACTGTTTCAACAATCAAAATCAATATTTCAAATCTCCAGGACAACGACTACAATATGGCATAAATAGAATGTTCTTATTTTATTATTATTAGACTAAATTACATTAGGATTGGTTAAGTTAGGTTAGGTCAGGTCAGTTGAGGTTAGGTTAGGTCGACCTGATTCCATTGAGTGTAAAGTCACTTCTGTATCTTGAATAGTTTCGGAAATTTGCGAGTTTCAAATTTTATATAATCCTATCGTACAATGTGTGGAATTCAATTGATTTATAATGTTTCAACGATCAAAATATATATTTCAATTCTCCAGGACAACGACTACAATCGGGCACAAATAGATTGTTGCTATTTTATTATTATTAGGTTAAATTACGTTAGGATTGGTTAAGTTAGGTTAGGTCAGGTTAGGTTAGGTCAGGTCAGTTTAGGTTATGTTAGGTCGACCTGATTCCATTGAGTGTAAAGTCACTTCTGTATCTTGAATAATTTCGGAGATATGTGAGTATGAAATTTTATATAATCCTATCGTAAAATGTGTGGAATTCGATTGATTTATAATGTTTCAACAATCAAAATCTATATTTCAAATCTCCAGGACAACGACTGCAATCGGGCACAACAAGTATGTTGTTATTTTATTATTATTAGGTTAAATTACGTTAGGATTGGTTAAGTTAGGTTAGGTCAGGTTAGGTTAGGTCAGGTCAGTTTAGGTTATGTTAGGTCGACCTGATTCCATTGAGTGTAAAGTCACTTCTGTATCTTGAATAATTTCGGAGATATGTGAGTATGAAATTTTATATAATCCTATCGTAAAATGTGTGGAATTCGATTGTTTTATAATGTTTCAACAATCAAAATCTATATTTCAAATCTCCAGGACGACGACTACAATCGGGAACAAATAGATTGTTGTTATTTTATTATTATTAGGTTAAATTACGTTAGGATTGGTTAAGTTAGGTTAGGTTAGGTTAGGTTAGGTCAGGCCACTTTAGGTTATGTTAGGTCGACCTGATTCCATTGAGTGTAAAGTCACTTCTGTATCTTGAATAGTTTCGGAGATATGCGAGTTAGAAATTTTATATAATCCTATCGTAAAATGTGTGGAATTCGATTGATTTATAATGTTTCAACAATCAAAATCTATATTTCAAATCTCCAGAACAACGACTACAATCGGGCACAAATAGATTGTTGTTATTTTATTATTATTAGGTTAAATTACGTTAGGATTTGTTAAGTTAGGTTAGGTCAGGTTAGGTTAGGTCAGGTCAGTTGAGGTTAGGTTAGGTCGACCTGATTCCATTGAGTGTAAAGTCACTTCTGTATCTTGAATAGATTCGGAGATATGCGAGTATGAAATTTTATATAACCCTATCGTAAAATGTGTGCAATTCGATTGTTTTATACTGTTTCAAAAATCAAAATCTATATTTCAAATCTCCAGGACGACGACTACAATCGGGCACAAATAGATTGTTGTTATTTTATTATTATGAGGTTAAATTAGTTTAGGATTAGTTAAGTTATGTTAGGTAAGGTCAGGTCAATTTAGCTTAGGTTAGGTCGACCTGATTCCATTGAGTGTAAAGTCTCTTCTGTATCTTGAATAGTTTCGGAGATATGCGTGTATGAAATTTTATATAATCCTATCGTAAAATGTGTGGAATTCGATTGATTTATACTGTTTCAACAATCAAAATCTATATTTCAAATCTCCAGGACGACGACTACAATCGGGCACAAATAGATTGTTGATATTTAATTATTATTAGGTTAAATTACGTTTGGATTGGTAAAGTTAGGTTAGGTTAGGTCAGGTCAGTTTAGCTTAGGTTAGATCGACCTGATTGCATTGAGTGTAAAGTCACTTCTGTATCTTGAATATTTTCGGAGATATGCGAGTTTCAAATTTTATATAATCCTATCGTAAAATGTGTGGAATTCGATTGATTTATAATGTTTCAACAATCAAAATCTATATTTCAAATCTCCAGGACGACGACTACAATATGGCATAAATAGAATGTTGTTATTTTATTATTATTAGGTTAAATTACGTTAGGATTGGTTAAGTTAGGTTAGGTCAGGTCAGTTGAGGTTATTTTAGGTCGACCTGATTCCAATGAGTGTAAAGTCACTCCTGTATCTTGAATAGTTTCGGAGATATGCGAGTTAGAAGTTTTATATAATCCTATCGTAAAATGTGTGGAATTCGATTGATTTATAATGTTTCAACAATCAAAATCTATATTTCAAATCTCCAGAACAACGACTACAATATGGCATAAATAGAATGTTCTTATTTTATTATTATTAGATAAAATTATATTAGGATTGGTTAAGTTCGGTTAGGTCAGGTCAGTTTAGGTTAGGTTAGGTCGACCTGATTCCATTGAGTGTAAAGTCACTTCTGTATCTTGAATAGTTTCGGAGATTTGCGAGTTTCAAATTTTATATAATCCTATCGTACAATGTGTGGAATTCGATTGATTTATAATGTTTCAACAATCAAAATATATATTTCAAATCTCCAGAACAACGACTACAATCGGGCACAAATAGATTGTTGTTATTTTATTATTATTAAGTTAAATTACGTTAGGATTTGTTAAGTTAGGTTAGGTCAGGTTAGGTTAGGTCAGGTCAGTTGAGGTTAGGTTAGGTCAGGTCAGTTGAGGTTAGGTTAGGTCGACCTGATTCCATTGAGTGTAAAGTCACTTCTGTATCTTGAATAGATTCGGAGATATGCGAGTATGAAATTTTATATAACCCTATCGTAAAAGGTGTGGAATTCGATTGTTTTATACTGTTTCAACAATCAAAATCTGTATGTTAAATCTCCTAGACAAATACTACAATCGGGCACAAATAGATTGTTGTTATTTTATTATTATTAGGTAAAATTAGCTTAGGATTAGTTAAGTTAAGTTAGTTTAGGTCAGGTCAGTTTATTTTAGGTTAGGTCGAGCTGATTCCATTCAGTGTAAAGTCACTTCTGTATCTCGAATAGTTTCGGAGATCTGCGCGTATGAAATTTTATATAATCCTATCGTAAAATGTGTGGAATTCGATTGTTTTATACTGTTTCAAAAATCAAAATCTATATTTTAAATCTCCTGGACGACGACTACAATCGGGCACAAATAGATTGTTGTTATTTTATTATTATGAGGTTAAATTAGTTTAGGATTAGTTAAGTTATGTTAAGTTAGGTCAGGTCAATTTAGTTTAGGTTAGGTCGACCTGATTCCATTGAGTGTAATGTCTCTTCTGTATCTTGGATAGTTTCGGAGATATGCGAGTATGAAATTTTATATAATCCTATCGTAAAATGTGTGGAATTCGATTGATTTATACTGTTTCAATAATCAAAATCTATATTTCAAATCTCCAGGACGACGACTACAATCGGGCACAAATAGATTGTTGATATTTTATTATTATTAGGTTAAATTACGTTTGGATTGGTAAAGTTAGGTTAGGTTAGGTCAGGTCAGTTTAGCTTAGGTTAGATCGACCTGATTCCATTGAGTGTAAAGTCACTTCTGTATCTTGAATAGTTTCGGAGATATGCGAGTTTCAAATTTTATATAATCCTATCTTAAAATGTGTGGAATTCGATTGATTTATAATGTTTCAACAATCAAAATCTATATTTCAAATCTCCAGAACAACGACTACAATCGGGCACAAATAGATTGTTGTTATTTTATTATTATTAGGTTAAATTACGTTAGGATTTGTTAACTTAGGTTAGGTCAGGTTAGGTTAGGTCAGGTCAGTTGAGGTTAGGTTAGGTCGACCTGATTCCATTGAGTGTAAAGTCACTTCTGTATCTTGAATATTTTCGGAGATATGCGAATATGAACTTTTATACAGTCCTATCGTCAAATGTGTGGAATTCGATTGTTTTATACTGTTTCAAAAATCAAAATCTATATTTCAAATCTCCTGGACGACGACTACAATCGGGCACAAATAGATTGTTGTTATTTTATTATTATTAGGTTAAATTACATGAGGATTGGTTAAGTTAGGTTAGGTTAGGTTAGGTTAGGTCAGGTCAGTTTAGGTTTGGTTAGGTCGACCTGATTCCTTTGAGTGTAAAGTCACTTCTGTATCTTGAATAGTTTCGGAGATATGCGAGTTAGAAGTTTTATATAATCCTATATAAAATGTGTGGAATTCGATAGATTTATAATGTTTCAACAATCAAAATCTATATTTCAAATCTCCAGAACAACGACTACAATCGGGCACAAATAGATTGTTGTTATTTTATTATTATTAGGTTAAATTACGTTAGGATTTGTTAACTTAGGTTAGGTCAAGTTAGGTTAGGTCAGGTAAGTTGAGGTTAGGTTACGTCGACCTGATTCCATTGAGTGTAAAGTCACTTCTGTATCTTGAATAGATTCGGAGATATGCGAGTATGAAATTTTATATAACCCTATCGTAAAATGTGTGGAATTCGATTGTTTTATACTGTTTCAACAATCAAAATCTGTATGTTAAATCTCCTAGACAAATACTACAATCGGGCACTAATAGATTGTTGTTATTTTATTATTATTAGGTACAATTAGCTTAGGATTAGTTAAGTTAAGTTAGGTTTGGTCAGATCAATTTATTTTAGGTTAGGTCGAGCTGATTCCATTCAGTGTAAAGTCACTTCTGTATCTTGAATAGTTTCGGAGATCTGCGTGTATGAAATTTTATATAATCCTATCGTAAAATGTGTGGAATTCGATTGTTTTATACTGTTTCAACAATCAAAATCAATATTTCAAATCTCCAGGACAACGACTACAATATGGCATAAATAGAATGTTCTTATTTTATTATTATTAGACTAAATTACATTAGGATTGGTTAAGTTAGGTTAGGTCAGGTCAGTTGAGGTTAGGTTAGGTCGACCTGATTCCATTGAGTGTAAAGTCACTTCTGTATCTTGAATAGTTTCGGAAATTTGCGAGTTTCAAATTTTATATAATCCTATCGTACAATGTGTGGAATTCAATTGATTTATAATGTTTCAACGATCAAAATATATATTTCAATTCTCCAGGACAACGACTACAATCGGGCACAAATAGATTGTTGCTATTTTATTATTATTAGGTTAAATTACGTTAGGATTGGTTAAGTTAGATAAGGTCAGGTTAGGTTAGGTTAGGTCAGTTTAGGTTATGTTAGGTCGACCTGATTCCATTGAGTGTAAAGTCACTTCTGTATCTTGAATATTTTCGGAGATATGCGAATATGAACTTTTATACAGTCCTATCGTCAAATGTGTGGAATTCGATTGTTTTATACTGTTTCAAAAATCAAAATCTATATTTCAAATCTCCTGGACGACGACTACAATCGGGCACAAATAGATTGTTGTTATTTTATTATTATTAGGTTAAATTACATGAGGATTGGTTAAGTTAGGTTAGGTTAGGTTAGGTTAGGTCAGGTCAGTTTAGGTTTGGCTAGGTCGACCTGATTCCTTTGGGTGTAAAGTCACTTCTGTATCTTGAATAGTTTGGGAGATATGCGAGTTTCAAATTTTATATAATCCTATCGTAAAATGTGTGGAATTCGATTGATTTATAATGTTTCAACAATCAAAATCTATATTTCAAATCTCCAGGACAACGACTGCAATCGGGCACAACAAGTATGTTGTTATTTTATTATTATTAGGTTAAATTACGTTAGGATTGGTTAAGTTAGGTTAGGTCAGGTTAGGTTAGGTCAGGTCAGTTTAGGTTATGTTAGGTCGACCTGATTCCATTGAGTGTAAAGTCACTTCTGTATCTTGAATAATTTCGGAGATATGTGAGTATGAAATTTTATATAATCCTATCGTAAAATGTGTGGAATTCGATTGTTTTATAATGTTTCAACAATCAAAATCTATATTTCAAATCTCCAGGACGACGACTACAATCGGGAACAAATAGATTGTTGTTATTTTATTATTATTAGGTTAAATTACGTTAGGATTGGTTAAGTTAGGTTAGGTTAGGTTAGGTTAGGTCAGGCCACTTTAGGTTATGTTAGGTCGACCTGATTCCATTGAGTGTAAAGTCACTTCTGTATCTTGAATAGTTTCGGAGATATGCGAGTTAGAAATTTTATATAATCCTATCGTAAAATGTGTGGAATTCGATTGATTTATAATGTTTCAACAATCAAAATCTATATTTCAAATCTCCAGAACAACGACTACAATCGGGCACAAATAGATTGTTGTTATTTTATTATTATTAGGTTAAATTACGTTAGGATTTGTTAAGTTAGGTTAGGTCAGGTTAGGTTAGGTCAGGTCAGTTGAGGTTAGGTTAGGTCGACCTGATTCCATTGAGTGTAAAGTCACTTCTGTATCTTGAATAGTTTCGGAGATATGCGAGTATGAAATTTTATATAATCCTATCGTAAAATGTGTGCAATTCGATTGTTTTATACTGTTTCAAAAATCAAAATCTATATTTCAAATCTCCAGGACGACGACTACAATCGGGCACAAATAGATTGTTGTTATTTTATTATTATGAGATTAAATTAGTTTAGGATTAGTTAAGTTATGTTAGGTTAGGTCAGGTCAGTTTAGTTTAGGTTAGGTCGACCTGATTCCATTGAGAGTAAAGTCTCTTCTGTATCTTGAATAGTTTCGGAGATATGCGAGTATGAAATTTTATATAATCCAATCGTAAAATGTGTGGAATTCGATTGTTTTAGACTGTTTCAAAAATCAAAATCTATATTTCAAATCTCCAGGACGACGACTACAATCGGGCACAAATAGATTGTTGTTATTTTATTATTATGAGGTTAAATTAGTTTTAGGATTAGTTAAGTTATGTTAGGTTAGGTCAGGTCAATTTAGTTTAGGTTAGGTCGACCTGATTCCATTGAGTGTAAAGTCTCTTCTGTATCTTGAATAGTTTCGGAGATATGCGAGTATGAAATTTTATATAATCCTATCGTAAAATGTGTGGAATTCGATTGATTTATACTGTTTCAACAATCAAAATCTATATTTCAAATCTCCAGGACGACGACTACAATCGGGCACAAATAGATTGTTGATATTTTATTATTATTAGGTTAAATTACGTTTGATTTGGTAAAGTTAGGTTAGGTTAGGTCAGGTCAGTTTAGCTTAGGTTAGATCGACCTGATTCCATTGAGTGTAAAGTCACTTCTGTATCTTGAATATTTTCGGAGATATGCGAGTTTCAAATTTTATATAATCCTATCGTAAAATGTGTGGAATTCGATTGATTTATAATGTTTCAACAATCAAAATCTATATTTCAAATCTCCAGAACGACGACTACAATCGGGAAAAAATAGATTGTTGGTAATTTATTATTATTAGGTTAAATTACGTTAGGATTGGTTAAGTTAGGTTAGGTTAGGTTAGGTCAGGTCAGTTTAGGTTATGTTAGGTCGACCTGATTCCATTGAGTGTAAAGTCACTTCTGTATCTTGAATAGTTTCGGAGATATGCGAGTTAGAAGTTTTATATAATCCTATATAAAATGTGTGGAATTCGATTGATTTATAATGTTTCAACAATCAAAATCTATATTTCAAATCTCCAGGACAACGACCACAATATGGCATAAATAGAATGTTCTTATTTTATTATTATTAGATTAAATTACATTAGGATTGGTTAAGTTAGGTTAGGTCAGGTCAGTTGAGGTTAGGTTAGGTCGACCTGATTCCATTGAGTGTAAAGTCACTCCTGTATCTTGAATAGTTTCGGAGATATGCGAGTATGAAATTTTATATAATCCTATCGTAAAATGTGTGGAGTTCGATTGATTTATAATGTTTCAACAATCAAAATCTATATTTCAAATCTCCAGGACAACGACCACAATATGGCATAAATAGAATGTTCTAATTTTATTATTATTAGATTAAATTACATTAGGATTGGTTAAGTTAGGTTAGGTCAGGTCAGTTTAGGTTAGGTTAGGTCGACCTGATTCCATTGAGTGTAAAGTCACTTCTGTATCTTGAATAGTTTCGGAGATTTGCGAGTTTCAAATTTTATATAATCCTATCGTACAATGTGTGGAATTCGACTGATTTATAATGTTTCAACAATCAAAATATATATTTCAAATCTCCAGGACAACGACTACAGTCGGGCACAAATAGATTGTTGTTATTTTATTATTATTAGGTTAAATTACGTTAGGATTTGTTAATTTAGGTTAGGTCAGGTTAGGTTAGGTCAGGTCAGTTGAGATTAGGTTAGGTCGACCTGATTCCATTGAGTGTAAAGTCACTTCTGTATCTTGAATAGATTCGGAGATATGCGAGTATGAAATTTTATATAACCCTATCGTAAAATGTGTGCAATTCGATTGTTTTATACTGTTTCAACAATCAAAATCTGTACGTTAAATCTCCTAGACAAATACTACAATCGGTCACAAATATATTGTTGTTATTTTATTATTATTAGGTAAAATTAGCTTAGGATTAGTTAAGTTAAGTTAGTTTAGGTCAGGTCAGTTTATTTTAGGTTAGGTCGAGCTGATTCCATTCAGTGTAAAGTCACTTCTGTATCTCGAATAGTTTCGGAGATCTGCGCGTATGAAATTTTATATAATCCTATCGTAAAATGTGTGGAATTCGATTGATTTATACTGTTTCAAAAATCAAAATCTATATTTCAAATCTCCAGGACGACGACTACAATCGGGCACAAATAGATTGTTGTTATTTTATTATTATGGGGTTAAATTAGTTTAGGATTAGTTAAGTTATGTT
>NW_028143860.1:0-23150 GCF_977018435.1 Lepisma saccharinum
GTGAATCTATTGGGAAAAAAAGCAACAGTGCAGTGAAGGGTATAATCTAAGAGATTTCCAAAATTCTAATACACCCTGGAACATTCTTGGATACTATTTAATTCTCAACCTTGTAAAACGTTTGTTCAATGTTCAATTCCAACCCTCACCCACTCCTTTACTCTCTTCCTTTCTCAACATTTTCCCCCTACCACACTTAAAAAACCACCCACAAATTGTTCCTACGGTTTTTCTTATCAAAATATGAAATAGGTATATGAGGTGAATTTGAGATGTTCGTAGGCGAATGCTCCATCGAGTCTCGAACCAGGGACACTTTGACCTTTTCAAATTTGTCTTCGAGAGTCAGTTTACTGTTCGGTTATCTGCTCGACAAATGATTGGTGTTTTATTACTTTGTCGCAGCTCTGTGTGAATCTAAAGAGAGAAAAAAACAGCAGTGAAGGATATACTCTGAGAGACAAAAGGGAGGGAGTGTTTTTTTCTCTCATGTTTCTTTTGGTTTGTTTTTTATCGCTCTTTGTATTTTATTTATTTTTCTCTCCTTTCGAGTCACGATAAAAAAAGGAAGAAGACAAAGGGAGGGAATTTGTATATCTTTTTATTTTCTGCTTTGTTCCTCTTTCTCCCCACACATCTCCAAAGACCTTGTGGGTCCGGACAATATGTGTTCCCACCGGGTATTCAGCCATGCATTTTTATTACAAAGTGACAACATTACTGCTGGTAAATTTGAGATGGACATAGAATAGATATTTTCATTAGGTGTCAAACTCAGAACAGTTAAATACAAGACAATAACATAGGTTACCATTACATCATTAGTTCATTAAGTTAATTAATTTAATGTCGAATTCCAACCACTCTGAGTTAATAGTTTCAGTATGTTTTTACATCCATTTCATTCACAAAGTGACTAATCAGGATAGGACCTACAGTTTGAAAAGTGAAATCCGAACCACCATGCCCTCTATCTTATTACATATTGCATACATTTATATATATCACCATTCATTTCATTATAAATAATTTATATATGCACCAATTATGTACTTCAAAAATTGTAACTAAACAATCATAAACTTTAAAAATATTTTATTTCTTGTAATCATTACAATAAACAACAGTATAATTTCCAAACATTTAATTGCATGAGTTTTTACATTTTCACATTTGGCATGTTCTCTATACTTATCACATTTTTACTTTTCATAATACCACGGTATTTTTCAACAGCGTGAAAGAACGCTTCACACTATCCACTTGTGGACATTCAAGTTCATATGACAAACATTTACTCTAACAATAACTTATCCACAGTAGTAATGGCAGCACTATGTTCCTACGCGTCAGCAAAAATTTGATGCGGATGGTGTTATGTTACATCCGGTGGTAGCGGGGTACGAGCGATTTTATTGTTGAGTCAGCAGAACGTGACTGTTGACATTGAAGACATCGGGAAGCGGTGGGGGGAGGGGGGGTCAATGGATTTGTCACGTTGTTTCTTGATGTATGCTAACCTAACACGTGCGTATGTTTGTGTGTGTGTGGAGGAAATGCGCGCGCAACCATTGCGTATGATTCAAAGACATGAAGAAATGATTTAAAGATGGGCGCCGAAGGTGCTTTACCCCGAAAGCTTAGCGGCTAAGGTTATTGCTCTGTAAAACAAGAGGCATCGAGGGTTCGATTCCTGGTAGAGTCAATATTGATTGATTGATAGATTGAGTTAGTTTTTTAAGTCCGTTTTATGCACGGCAAAACTAATCAGGATTGGAGCTACAGTTGAAAAGTGGTGATTCGGACCACTATGTGCCTCCACCGAGTATCGAATCTGGGACCCCTTGATTACAAGTCGACGATGTCAATATTGAATGGTCTCGATTAGCCTGGGTGTAAATAAAGGCAACAAAATGTTTGAGTTCGAAAATCGAGTTGGGTTAGTGGTTAATGTTGTCATCTGGCAATGAAGAGGTCGCGGGTTCGATTCTCTAGGTAGTTAAATTAGGCCAATTGTTTAGTCCCGCCATTATAGGTCCCCGATTAGTCCATCTGTGCATAAATAGTGTTTGAATAAAATCAATATGGCGGCTTGGGTTAGTGGTTAATGTTGTCGCCTGGTAATGAAGAGGTCGCGGGTTCGATTCTCTAGGTAGTTAAATGAAGCCAATTATTTTGTCCCGCCATTATAGGTCCCGATTAGTCCATCTGTGCATAAATAGTATTTGAATAAAATCAAAATGGCGGCCGCGTTTTGTGTTTAGCGGCGGCGGCGGGCGACCGGGGCGCGGCGCGGGGCGGAGCGGCGCGGGTTGGGGCGGAGCGGCGCGGGGCGGGGCGGCGCGGCGCGGGGCGGGGCGGCGCGGGTGGTGTTTTTTTTTTCCGCGAGATGTTTCAACCAAGTGGTTGAGGGTTCGATTCCCAATGTTGGTGAAAATTGGATATTCAATTGTATTTGTTTAAAAGTTCCGATTAGCTTTTTTGTGCACAAAGAGAAAATGAACTAATTGGAAATAGGATGTTTATGCTGTAATGAAAAGGTCCCGGGTTCGATTCACAATGTCAAATTGGCTGATAATGATGTTTTTTTTAAAAAAAAAAAAAAAAAGAAGTGTGTTGAGTCCCCATTAGTATTTAGGCAGGAACAGATATTAAAAATCAAAACAAAATGCCTTTTGATTACAACGCAAAGACTTTACCGCTAATGTATAAAGATAAATTAGAATCTGTTGTTTTGCCGTGTGGGGGCCCCAGTACCGATTAGCTTAAATGCATAAAGAGTAGGTAAAATAAGCAAGATGGCCGTCACTATTGTTTTGTGATCAAAGAGGAGTCACAGGTTCGATTCAATCAAAGGAGGCAAGATTCTATGTTTCAATTCCATGTAAAAGTCTAAAGTTATGTTTCGATTAACCTCAATGCATAAAGAGGAATTAAACAAAAACAAGCAAAATGGCGACAGATGTGATAAAAGAAAAATTGAATTAGTTTTTTATAGTGACAAGAAAAAATAGCGAATCATTGTTAGAAATAGAATGAAAATAAAGATACTTGCCTTTGCGTGTCCAGCGCTGTGCAGAAAAGCTCTCATGCTTTATCTCCGACAAGTCCACAATACACATTTTTTTTTATTGTATAGTTAATTATTAATGTTGTTATTAACACAGATTCTTACCAGTGTGAAGAAAAGCTCTCATGCTTTATCTCCGACAAATTCACAATACACACTTTTTCATTATATAGTTAATTATTATTGTTGTTATTAACACCGAGTTTTACCAGTGTGAAGAAAAGCTCTCATGCTTTATCTTCGACAAGTCCACAATACACACTTTTTCATTATATAGTTAATTATTAATGTTGTTATTAACGATTGTTACCAGTAAAAATATAAACCATGAGGATTTTTAAAAGGGTGATAAGTGAAAAAGCCAAGACATATATTTTATCCCTGTTTATTACCAATATTTACAAAATTCAAAAGAGCCGCACACACACACACACACACACACACACACATACATATGTAAAATGTTTATATTGTGTCACCAGTTTATCAGCATGTTATTTAACAAGTTTTTATTCTTCAAGTTTGTTCACTCACCCACATAAGGAATTGTGTCACTATCATATCCATTTTCTGCTGCAACCACTGAATTAAAATGTTTCACTATTTTTTCCACAAGCATGTTCTCGCAAAAAACAAACACTTCTTTGGAAAGTCTTTTTCCGTCGATGTTTTGTATAGACAAAGGCTCAGGTTTTGTACATCCATGTAGATGGGAAAGCACAAACTTCTCCTTATTACATGCATGGACAGGGGAAATATCTGTGCAACCGAAACATTGTTCGCGAAGGTCGAGAATGCAAGATTCCACACAGTTTCCAAAATATGATTTCAGATACGGCGACACTGTTTCACACATAACTTTCGCATGCTCGATGCACACAAATATCTTCATAAAGTTCCGCCACGAACTTTCTGCGATGAACACTATCTCCAGGGAACCGTAAGCTGGTTTCTTCCTTATAATGATCTGACGGCGATTGTACAGTGTGGTTATCAGCAATTCATGTTGCTCACTTAGTGGGTAGGAAACACGAGGCTGCTCACCTGGAATAGCGATGTAATTGTCGATTACTGGAAACAATTCCTGAAGAGCGTGCCACTCCTGCAACTGTAGTTCAACACCGGCCGCCCCGCTTCTGTGTAGCCTGACCACAGGTTGGAAATCCAGATGAGAGGAAAGTCCGATTGAGATAACTTTTGTTTTCGAAGCATTCAAATAGTAGACGTGATCGAATAATATCGACTGGCGTATAAGACTAGTTACTTGTTTTTGTTCTTCAGGTAAATGCTGATCGCTCTCTTTCTGAAGAACCCCTTTGAAATTAGTGTACGGTTGAAATCTTTTTTTCAGCGGCATCGAAATAGAGGATTCCATGACTAAGAACTGCGAGATACTGCATGTCGCAGCGTGCAGGTATACATTTGAAGAAATGCGTGGGTGTGTTTTTGAGACGCATGCGCGCGTAGCAAACCAAGCATGTGCTGGACAAAAAAGGTGGAGGGGGCGGGGCATTACAAAGATCAATGGTGAGAGAAAAATCAGCAGAATATCATAAACGTCATATTGAGGAAATATTGGATAACAAATATTAATTAATTTAATTAAAGCATCAACCGCATTGTCGATCTGAAATTAGGTTTATAGACAGGGGGCAAAATGGAAAATATCGACGATGTTCTAGTATTGGATTGTTTCTGTATTTCCATCGGTATAATCCTCCACCACATTTGAAGCATACTGTTTTATCCTCTTTTTGAATGTAAAATAATCCTGCTTCGGACAGAGCTTCTACAAACGGGAATTCTTTTGATTGCCAGTTTCTGAAAGAGGACAATCTAGCATTGAAAGATCCCATCTCTGGATATTGCGTCATTGTTCTGTAAAGACACAAAACAAGATAAATATTATAAGTAAGCTGTTGTAAACTGTAACGCTACAAAATTATTAATATACTATTAGGACTATATGTAACTTGTATAAAATTTCAAACAGTATTTACTGTCAATATTTTCTAGTATACGTACCGAGTATTATAAATTTAATTTACGAGTCAGCAAATAAGTTGTTATAATATTGTCGTTTTTTATCGGTACTGGGAATAAAATTTGAAATTTATGCATGGGTTTACCAGAGGCTCTATGGAATAAATACAGAAAACAGTAATGCCCACAGTACACAGACCCGTAACTTTGTATCTGATGAGTGTTGTACGTATAGAATTTAGAGTTATTTTCCAAAAATCGCAAATGGTTATGCACATGTGGAGGTTTTCCGTAACTATCAAAAAATTCCCCCCGGGAGTTACTGTCTATGTAAATTGCTACCCAGTGCTTCCCGGGGCTATCTTTGGGATCTGTATTTACAATCAACGCTGCTGGTAGTTCCACATGTACAGGTAATTCATTAGCTGCGAAAACCCCAACATGATGATTGTCAAAGGCTCTATTTGATATTAACCCGTGAAGCAAATTTAAAGTCGACAGCATTGCTGGACACTAAATACTAATATTGTGCAACTCACCTTTTTATACAATTAATCCAGATGAATATCTCTTTGATTATTAATTTCCATGAGAGCGTCAAATTCAGAGTAGATAACACAAGTCACAGTAGATTCCAAAGCCGATTTGAAGTGGACTTCCAAGCTAACAGCCCCTTGCCGTTGAAGACTGCAGTGGGATATGGCACTTGCAGCTGCGTCTGGTGTTATATCGAAAACAAGTAATGCGTATCCCTGGGGGTATTCCTCACGCGATATATTGTTTCCTTCATCCATATAGTGTATCCCTGTTCCAGAGAATAATGTGTGATATGCTGTTATGTACTTGTTGTTTTCAAAGTCTGGTTGAAGTGGTTTGCCGGGAATTTGGACTCCATCAACATATAAAGTAAAGAAGTTGTAATTGAAATGTTGAAAATTGAATGGGTTTGTAGACAGTGTGCCGTTGAATGCATCGTTGGTAACAAACCCCACAACTAATCGTTTCGGAAGACGTCCAAGTATCACATTGTCAATTGTTTTTGAAACAATATCTTTTGGAATAGTTACAGCTTTAAGTTGTACTCTTGTTAGAGGGTATTTTGCTGTATGTTTTTGCAATATGCGATTGTGACTAAGTTTGATGGATGAACTGACCGATACTTTTCTCACATATAGTGTAGCATCCAGAATTTCCACTTTGCCTTCACTGTCATCTAATCCCATCAAGCAGAAAGTGTTTTTCGAAGGAATCAGTTTTATTCGCATTTCCACTCCATTGATCAAAAATTTCTCTTGATTGAAAATATCAGAATGCAAGTAACCAAACATATCAAATGTTTTACTCTGTTTTGTTAGTTGGTTACGTTTTGTAAAGCCTTTGTTGTCTTCCGAAACGTTATCAAAAGCGCCTGCTGTATCCTTGTACCACAATGCACTTTGGAGATGAGATGATTTTGCAGATATGTCATAGTTCAGTGCTTTTTCAAAATAAGACCTGTATGGGTGCATGTGAGATGGAAACGAGATGAGTTTGTTATTTAAGTAGATTTGTACTTCGCTGAACATTGCATTGAGAAAATCATTGACAGGTCCAATTGTTTTATCTGTGGGTAGCAATAACTGACCATTCGCTTTTACAATTCTGGCATCTATATTCAACATTGTGTGTGCTAAATCCATATAATCATCACCATGTCCAGGTATTACAAACTCGGTGGGGGCATTATCTGCCAGGGAACTAACAGGTTTGTATCCGATGGTGTGGTGCTCTAAGATGCTTGTCTGAGTAGGTTTTACCGAGAAAATATCCAACACTCACATGATTTCTCCCTAATTAGCGCCATATCTAATCAAAAATATCTGATGTTATTTGAATTTTTTTACGGTTGCGTTTGGTTGTTTTCTTGGTGTTTGTATTGGCACTGGATCTCTTCTTTCTCTGAGCGATCCTTCCAGTTCGCTGTCCCGAAGCAGAGTGATTCCTTTTGAAATGTTTATGCCCCTGATAACCTGAACCAATCATTTCCTTGAGCTTTGTTTCAGCTTTTCTTTTAAGATTTGATCTGGCATCCGAAATTCTGGATTGTAGTGACTGTTTTAGGGGTGTTTTGTCTACAACATCACCTAACACATTTACCCCTGTTTTTAACATTTCTTTCCCTACAGCTTTCGCTCCTTTTTTGATAAGAGGCAAAGCTGACCGAAAAAGTCCTCCAAGAAAACTTCCAATGCCATGTCCTTTTTGATAGGCAGCACCGTAATATATGTTACCTACACCAGATCCAGCTTGTTGATGGTAGTATTGAAAATATGGGTCATTCATAATCAGAGCTTTTCACCACAACGTCTAAAATGAAGTTTCAAACACACTAGTCCGAAGGAGAATGGGATGTGTGCACCAGTGCTATCCCTTAAGTCAATTTCTATTTGTTCGAAATTATGTTTCTGCACTGGGATGTAATGTGGTGAATCGAAAATTTGCACACCATCACTTCCAAAAGTATGTTCCATAGGATTAATGTTTATAATACGTAATAGAGGGGCGACAGCATCTCCCACCATATGTGATTCCGCAATATCTGTGTAAATATACATCTGGGAAGGAATTTCTCTCACAACATTTGGAGGCGAGCGTCCAATTTTTACTTCTGATAGATCATCGGTCGGTTTAAAACCTAATATCCGTGCCAGTTGAGGTGACAATCGTACATTTATGTTTCTCTGCTTGGTAGATATATCAACAGTCACATGTTTGTACGCAGGATGATTTCGGAGACTAAAATTTAATGTTTCAGAATATTTATTGATTTCTGCAACAATGCTGTTTATAGATGCGTAATAGCCTTCGGATATTCGAAGTTCGTTCCATTTGACATCATCCAAAGATTTATATTGAATATAGTTGTTAAATCTTGTAATGTTCAGTATTGAATAAGGATAATGCACTTCTACCAATGCCATCTCCCATTTGTTGGTGTCCAACTCCACACGGTTCTGAAGCTTTGTGGTGTAATTAGTTAGAGTATTACTTGGGAAATATTTCATGGAACTGTTACTAGGCAAAGTAAGGTAGAAAGCGTTTGCTTTTCTCATGATGTGTTATGAAGGTTATTTGTACCACTGATGAGAATACCTACAAAAATTTATGCCTCTCTCTCTCTTTTTTTGACTCCAAAAACGATGCGCTAATCCAACTGTCAAATAATCTGGAGTAACCTTTCCAATGAACTAACAACTTTTTACTGGCTCCTTTACCTTTGGTCGCAAGGATTTTATCAATTTCATGCATATCCGGTAAGCGGACCAATTGCAACTCTTCCGTATAAAATGTTCCATCGATTTTATGTCCTTGTAGATCTTTTAATTCATACACTTGAGGATTTCTTTTCAAAATACGTTCCACCACAAATATTTCTCTTGTCCAATTTTCCATGTAACCTTTGTCAAAGCGTTTTTTGGTTTTTGTTATTCTCACTGTATCTCCTATTTTGAATGGCATCTTCAATGACAATAGTGGAGATGAATCAGATTTGAGTTTTTTGTCATACATATTGTGCCATACTTTCAAAACCTTCTCAGGAGTAACATCTGCTGGTGCCATTTTAATACTCGAGTGAATTTTATGATTATAAGCTTTCAAAAGCTTTGGGAGTACATTAACATAACAGCTGGTTCTTTGCTTAGTAAAATACTTCCACATGCGTTCCTTTAAAGTTCTGTTGAATCTTTCAACAATACTAGCTTTAATATCAGGATTCTTTGTTGTAAAATAAATTACATTTTGTTTTTTGAGATATTCCTGCACAATACTGTTGGTAAACTCACGGCCTTTGTCAGTTTGTAATTTCAAAGGTTTTCTTTTGCTTTGTTTGAAAATTTGCTGGAAAGCCTTTTTTATACATACACCAGTTTTATTTTTTACAGGGACAGCCCAAGCATGCCTGCTAAAAATATCGATAACTGTGAGTATATATCTGTACCCTTTGTTGTGATTCCGCAAACTCTGCATGTCATTCAAGTCAGCCTGCCATTGGTCATCGATATTATGCACAAAATAAAAGTTTCTCGGAAATCGACGCTTTACAGGTCTATGCAAAGTGTATGCAGTTTGCTTTGTCAACCAATGTTTGATTGTTGACAATGGTATGGATTTTTTTACAGCTTTCCATAGTGTTGAAGCTGTAGAATAGGATGCTGGATGAGATGGATTGTACCAGATATTCTCTAATATTTTTTCGCTCATGGTTTGTATCTTGACCAAACTGGAACAGTACGTTTACGTTTGTGCCCTGGAAATGATGATACAAAAGAAATTGGTTCCTTTTCTTCTTCTTCTTCTTCTGCTTCTGTTAATTCTTGTGCCTCTTCTTGGTTAGCTCCGGACAGCGGAACATGGCGTCCGGGGTTGCCAAAAACAATCTGTTGAATAAACTCCTGTCTCCGGGGGTTACCTATATATTCTTGAGGAATATTAGATAACGCCAGAGCTCTATTGAATAGTTGCCACCCAACAGGATTGCTTGTTTTTCGTGGTCGAATTATATCCGATACTAGATCGACAATATTTGAGCCTTCAATTTTATTATTGTTAATAAAAACTGCCCCATATTTATCCCAATCAATATTACTATTATGTAAAAGACGTTCATACAACAGTTCGGCTTTTCTACGATACATGCTAGGTGTAGCAGCTAGAATTTCTTCTTTCATATCAGTCAACTTCTCAGTAGATTCTGTAATCGGTAGCGACACAGGTTCTCTTTGTTTTCGAGTAATAGACAGAAATTTTTGGAGCACAATACTGTAACGATTCCATTTTTCATCATCCGAAAGACCTTTGAGATTCAAAATTACTTGCATATTCTGATCCAATTGCGATAAGGATGTAGACGGTGCAGACATAACAGGATGTCTCATGTTATCCATAAATTCTTGAGGTATTATAACCATTTTTTTGGCATGCTCCATGTTCAGATTTCTTTTTCACTTAAATAAACTTGATAACACACCTCCTATTAAAGGGGCTAATAACGCAGGTAAAAATCCTCCGTGTTGCACTAGTATCTGTTTCTTCTGCTTTGTAGAGTGTCCTTTGGCAGAGAGATTACGTATCACCTTCTTGTACCGGCTCAATCTTGTTTTCTGAGGTGTTGAAAGAGGAACATTCCCTTTTAGAACATTGTAACAACACTCACAGATTGAATTAACTAAGGAAGAATCAGCAGCTTGTAATATCGCTGTGCGAAGTGCTGGTTTAGCATCCGACAAAACTTGGAGCACTTTAGCGTGTTTCACTCTTGGAGCCATGATGACAGAATAAACGACTAGTGATTATGCTTGCTTTTTTTGTAGGAATATATACATAATTGATATCATCGTCGGGAAATATCCGCGACCGAAAACGTACTTCTTCCGGAGTGTTCTGCTTCAGATCAAACAGCAAATATCCATGGGGTTCAGCGGTGGCATTGTAATATGCATCTTTTATAAAATTTGGATTCTCCGGGTATACTTGTCTAGATAAATAATTAATTTGGGCTCTGTCTCTTGGATTTTTGAAGCATACAATATAATGACTATTTAAAGATATATCCCTATTCCCTTTTCCCTGATGGAATAGATTTTGAGTGATAAAGAAAAGACTAATATCACGATGATGACATCCTTTTGTAAATAAATCTGTGACTGTTTGATCGCATTCCCTCATCTGATCATCGATAATAATAAGATGAGGTCCAGAATTTGGCACAAATTGGTCAATATTAGGCATTCCTTCCCGAAATTGTACAAAACCAGGGAAATCATTGTATGCAGATTGCCATTCCCCGTAGCACACCAAAATATTGTTGAATTTTACATTTACCATTTGGGGTAAACACTGGAGAAAATGCTTCACAAAATATGTCTTTCCACATCCTGATGGACCAGCCAATATTGCAGAGAACGGGTGTTTCCACAAGCACTCCATTTCTCAAACTGTGAAGAATGTTTTAAATTACATATAATATAAAAGTCGAATGTTATGAATATTTTTCTAGTTGTTAGATTTTACTGATATGTTGTATCTTCAAATTACATATATATATATATATATATATATATATATATATATATATATATATATTGTATTGTATTTTATATATATATATACACTTCATCAATAAATAAATATGCGTGTGTGTCTGTATATATAGATATATATACACACACACACACATACAGACAATTTTCTTATAGTACAAAATTCATTTTACAACAGCACAACAAATGCCAGATAGCATTGTACGCATGCGCGTTTGTAAACCCCGCCTACATATTCCGAGCATCAGCGTTGTGTTAGATAGCTCTCCATTGTTTCAACAACGATAAACAGCTTGGTGGCCCAGATCAAATTGGTTCTGGAATCTACTGTGACGTGTACCGTCTACTTTGAAGTATAAAAAGGTGAGTTGCACAATATTACTATTTAGTGTCCAGCAATGCTGTCGACTTTAAATTTGCTTCACGGGTTAATATCAAATAGAGCCTTTGACAATCATCATGTTGGGGTTTTCGCAGCTAATGAATTACCTGTACATGTGGAACTACCAGCAGCGTTGATTGTAAATACAGATCCCAAAGATAGCCCCGGGAAGCACTGGGTAGCAATTTACATAGACAGTAACTCCCGGGGGGAATTTTTTGATAGTTACGGAAAACCTCCACATGTGCATAACCATTTGCGATTTTTGGAAAATAACTCTAAATTCTATACGTACAACACTCATCAGATACAAAGTTACGGGTCTGTGTACTGTGGGCATTACTGTTTTCTGTATTTATTCCATAGAGCCTCTGGTAAACCCATGCATAAATTTCAAATTTTATTCCCAGTACCGATAAAAAACGACAATATTATAACAACTTATTTGCTGACTCGTAAATTAAATTTATAATACTCGGTACGTATACTAGAAAATATTGACAGTAAATACTGTTTGAAATTTTATACAAGTTACATATAGTCCTAATAGTATATTAATAATTTTGTAGCGTTACAGTTTACAACAGCTTACTTATAATATTTATCTTGTTTTGTGTCTTTACAGAACAATGACGCAATATCCAGAGATGGGATCTTTCAATGCTAGATTGTCCTCTTTCAGAAACTGGCAATCAAAAGAATTCCCGTTTGTAGAAGCTCTGTCCGAAGCAGGATTATTTTACATTCAAAAAGAGGATAAAACAGTATGCTTCAAATGTGGTGGAGGATTATACCGATGGAAATACAGAAACAATCCAATACTAGAACATCGTCGATATTTTCCATTTTGCCCCCTGTCTATAAACCTAATTTCAGATCGACAATGCGGTTGATGCTTTAATTAAATTAATTAATATTTGTTATCCAATATTTCCTCAATATGACGTTTATGATATTCTGCTGATTTTTCTCTCACCATTGATCTTTGTAATGCCCCGCCCCCTCCACCTTTTTTGTCCAGCACATGCTTGGTTTGCTACGCGCGCATGCGTCTCAAAAACACACCCACGCATTTCTTCAAATGTATACCTGCACGCTGCGACATGCAGTATCTCGCAGTTCTTAGTCATGGAATCCTCTATTTCGATGCCGCTGAAAAAAAGATTTCAACCGTACACTAATTTCAAAGGGGTTCTTCAGAAAGAGAGCGATCAGCATTTACCTGAAGAACAAAAACAAGTAACTAGTCTTATACGCCAGTCGATATTATTCGATCACGTCTACTATTTGAATGCTTCGAAAACAAAAGTTATCTCAATCGGACTTTCCTCTCATCTGGATTTCCAACCTGTGGTCAGGCTACACAGAAGCGGGGCGGCCGGTGTTGAACTACAGTTGCAGGAGTGGCACGCTCTTCAGGAATTGTTTCCAGTAATCGACAATTACATCGCTATTCCAGGTGAGCAGCCTCGTGTTTCCTACCCACTAAGTGAGCAACATGAATTGCTGATAACCACACTGTACAATCGCCGTCAGATCATTATAAGGAAGAAACCAGCTTACGGTTCCCTGGAGATAGTGTTCATCGCAGAAAGTTCGTGGCGGAACTTTATGAAGATATTTGTGTGCATCGAGCATGCGAAAGTTATGTGTGAAACAGTGTCGCCGTATCTGAAATCATATTTTGGAAACTGTGTGGAATCTTGCATTCTCGACCTTCGCGAACAATGTTTCGGTTGCACAGATATTTCCCCTGTCCATGCATGTAATAAGGAGAAGTTTGTGCTTTCCCATCTACATGGATGTACAAAACCTGAGCCTTTGTCTATACAAAACATCGACGGAAAAAGACTTTCCAAAGAAGTGTTTGTTTTTTGCGAGAACATGCTTGTGGAAAAAATAGTGAAACATTTTAATTCAGTGGTTGCAGCAGAAAATGGATATGATAGTGACACAATTCCTTATGTGGGTGAGTGAACAAACTTGAAGAATAAAAACTTGTTAAATAACATGCTGATAAACTGGTGACACAATATAAACATTTTACATATGTATGTGTGTGTGTGTGTGTGTGTGTGTGCGGCTCTTTTGAATTTTGTAAATATTGGTAATAAACAGGGATAAAATATATGTCTTGGCTTTTTCACTTATCACCCTTTTAAAAATCCTCATGGTTTATATTTTTACTGGTAACAATCGTTAATAACAACATTAATAATTAACTATATAATGAAAAAGTGTGTATTGTGGACTTGTCGAAGATAAAGCATGAGAGCTTTTCTTCACACTGGTAAAACTCGGTGTTAATAACAACATTAATAATTAACTATATAATGAAAAAGTGTGTATTGTGAATTTGTCGGAGATAAAGCATGAGAGCTTTTCTTCACACTGGTAAGAATCTGTGTTAATAACAACATTAATAATTAACTATACAATAAAAAAAAATGTGTATTGTGGACTTGTCGGAGATAAAGCATGAGAGCTTTTCTGCACAGCGCTGGACACGCAAAGGCAAGTATCTTTATTTTCATTCTATTTCTAACAATGATTCGCTATTTTTTCTTGTCACTATAAAAAACTAATTCAATTTTTCTTTTATCACATCTGTCGCCATTTTGCTTGTTTTTGTTTAATTCCTCTTTATGCATTGAGGTTAATCGAAACATAACTTTAGACTTTTACATGGAATTGAAACATAGAATCTTGCCTCCTTTGATTGAATCGAACCTGTGACTCCTCTTTGATCACAAAACAATAGTGACGGCCATCTTGCTTATTTTACCTACTCTTTATGCATTTAAGCTAATCGGTACTGGGGCCCCCACACGGCAAAACAACAGATTCTAATTTATCTTTATACATTAGCGGTAAAGTCTTTGCGTTGTAATCAAAAGGCATTTTGTTTTGATTTTTAATATCTGTTCCTGCCTAAATACTAATGGGGACTCAACACACTTCTTTTTTTTTTTTTTTTAAAAAAAACATCATTATCAGCCAATTTGACATTGTGAATCGAACCCGGGACCTTTTCATTACAGCATAAACATCCTATTTCCAATTAGTTCATTTTCTCTTTGTGCACAAAAAAGCTAATCGGAACTTTTAAACAAATACAATTGAATATCCAATTTTCACCAACATTGGGAATCGAACCCTCAACCACTTGGTTGAAACATCTCGCGGAAAAAAAAACACCACCCGCGCCGCCCCGCCCCGCGCCGCGCCGCCCCGCCCCGCGCCGCTCCGCCCCAACCCGCGCCGCTCCGCCCCGCGCCGCGCCCCGGTCGCCGCCGCCGCCGCTAAACACAAAACGCGGCCGCCATTTTGATTTTATTCAAATACTATTTATGCACAGATGGACTAATCGGGACCTATAATGGCGGGACAAAATAATTGGCTTCATTTAACTACCTAGAGAATCGAACCCGCGACCTCTTCATTACCAGGCGACAACATTAACCACTAACCCAAGGCCGCCATATTGATTTTATTCAAACACTATTTATGCACAGATGGACTAATCGGGGACCTATAATGGCGGGACTAAACAATTGGCCTAATTTAACTACCTAGAGAATCGAACCCGCGACCTCTTCATTGCCAGATGACAACATTAACCACTAACCCAACTCGATTTTCGAACTCAAACATTTTGTTGCCTTTATTTACACCCAGGCTAATCGAGACCATTCAATATTGACATCGTCGACTTGTAATCAAGGGGTCCCAGATTCGATACTCGGTGGAGGCACATAGTGGTCCGAATCACCACTTTTCAACTGTAGCTCCAATCCTGATTAGTTTTGCCGTGCATAAAACGGACTTAAAAAACTAACTCAATCTATCAATCAATCAATATTGACTCTACCAGGAATCGAACCCTCGATGCCTCTTGTTTTACAGAGCAATAACCTTAGCCGCTAAGCTTTCGGGGTAAAGCACCTTCGGCGCCATCTTTAAATCATTTCTTCATGTCTTTGAATCATACGCAATGGTTGCGCGCGCATTTCCTCCACACACACACAAACATACGCACGTGTTAGGTTAGCATACATCAAGAAACAACGTGACAAATCCATTGACCCCCCTCCCCCCACCGCTTCCGATGTCTTCAATGTCAACAGTCACGTTCTGCTGACTCAACAATAAAATCGCTCGTACCCCGCTACCACCGGATGTAACATAACACCATCCGCATCAAATTTTTGCTGACGCGTAGGAACATAGTGCTGCCATTACTACTTCCACCCATTTTACTTTTTGGGGGGGGGGTATAGTAAGAGCAGTGGACCAACAGTTTTAAACAAAACCTATACTTCACTCACATTAACGGTAGAAAAAGCGACATTAAATTACAAAAGTTACGTTTTAAGAATGCTGGTCAAAATGTTATTTGTAAATATCCCTTCATCACATCGTCACTCATCGTCGCGTTTAGCCAAAAGTAGTAGAAAAAAATAGCATAAAATAAAAAAAATAAATCTTGGCGCACATCAAAATCAAAAGTCTTAGGTTCGAATCGTAAATGTGCCAGCACCATTTTCTTCAAATTTCTCTGTTTTGCTAAATACAAACATCTATCTCTTTCAAATAACGCTAGGTTCTTGGGTAGTAAAGAAAAATCCTCACTGTTATAGAAACTATTCTATTGTGAATATAATTAACGCATATCATCTTCCACCGCCACCTCAATACGCTTAGTAGTAAACTCCGAAGCAACATCACTAGTTTTCATAGTAATAAAATCATTATTTGCGCTACACTGTAACTGAAACTATTAAAAATAAAACAAAAAAATATTGTTCTTGTTTAAAAATTATCACATCCATTACCTTAACACCTATCTCGCCATCTGGTCGCACCATATGTCCGCTCATTCTCTGCAATGCATACCACCAGTTCTTTCAACAGTGAAGACATCTCACAAAGAGTGCAAAGGGTATTGTAGAATACCTGCTCATCTCCTAGCGGATATCCCTTGAATTCAGGGTGGCTCCGTTGATAGAACTGAAATACATGTAACGTATTCTCTGCTTACTGGAAATACTGCCTCACACTTCTTATCTTGCTCCATATGCACCGATGACATTTAGATTCTACACCCTTGCCGCCGCATTTCAGGAAATGGTCCATCTCACAAGAATGTCCATCCTGATTATCCAAACATTCGTAACATCCATTGCAAATCACAGCGTAATCTGGAGTGTAACGCTTCAATGAGTTCCAGAGACAGTACACGTCGACATAATCGTGCGAACATGTACAGAACGTTAAAATTTCCGTAATCTATCACTTTCAAATAACGATAGCTTCTTGTGTAGTAAAATATATATATATATATATATATATATATATATATTTTTCAAATAATAGCTTCTTGGGTAGTTAAGAAAATCCTCATTGTAATGCAAACTGTTCTATTGTGATTGTAATTAACACATTTCATCTTCCACCGCCTCCGAAGCAACATCACTCGTTTTCATAGTAATGAAATAATTATATGCACTACACTGTAACTGAATCTATTAAAAATAAAACAAAAAATATTGTTCTTGTTTAAAAATTACTTACCGCTTCGTATTATCAAATACACTTCAAACAAAATAAAAAAGATGATCCGCACGAATAACCTGAAAATAAAAAAATAAAAAAATGATATTAGTGTTTTCCGTACATTGTTCAATTAATTAAAACTAATAAATTTAAACAGATTATCGTATGCAACAAATATTATTTGAAATTTATTTGCATGCATTGCTACCGTGGAATTTCCGTGGAATTTCTCTACTCTCAACAACATACAAAACATTCTTTTAACAAGACTAACCCCATATGCTAATGAAATTATAGGCGATTATCAATGTGGATTTAAACGTAACAGATCAACTACAGATCAAATTTTTCACATCAGACAGACACTTGAAAAAAAGTGGGAATATAATCAAAATGTCCATCAGCTATTCATTGATTTCAAAAAAGCATATGATTCGGTCAAAAGAGATAAATTATATAATATATTAGTAGAGTTTGGAATACCTAAGAAGCTTGTTAGTATGATAAAAATATGCACCAGTGAAACAGAAAGTAAAATTCGTGTGGGTAATAATATGTCTGACAAATTTATAATTCATGATGGGTTAAAACAAGGAGATGCATTATCTCCATTGCTCTTTAATTTTGCCTTAGAATATGCTGTAAGGAAGGTAAAAGAAACTAAAGAAGGACTAAAATTAAATGGTGTGACTCAGTTGTTAGCATATGCAGATGATGTAGACTTACTGGGGGATGATATAAATACGATTAAGAATAATACTAAAATATTTTTCAAAACTGCTAAAGAGATAGGTTTGGAAGTTAACAAAGAGAAAACTAAATATATGCTTACAGGCCGAAACCAAGTGTTAGGTAATAATCAAAATCTAATTATTGATAACAACTCGTTTGAACCAGTTTCCAAATTCAAATACTTAGGAGTAATATTAACAAATGAAAATTATATTAAATTGGAAATAAAAAGTAGGCTTAATTCAGGAAATGCATGTTACTTCTCTCTTCATAAACTTTTGTCTTCTCGTTTAATATCTAAGAAACTAAAAGTTAAAATATACAAAACAGTAATTTTGCCTGTAGTATTATATGGGTGTGAAACTTGGTCCCTTACATTAAAAGAGGAACATAAATTGAGAGTATTTGAAAATAAGATCCTTAGGAAAATCTTTGGACCTAAAAGGGATGAGGAGACAGGTGAGTGGAGAAGGTTACATAATTTAGAACTACATAATTTGTATTCATGTCCAGATATTATTAGAATAATGAAATCAAGAAGACTTAGGTGGGCAGGCCATGTGGCACGAATGGGAGAGGAAAGAGGAGTTTACAAGGTTCTTGTTGGGAAACCTGATGGTAAGAGACCTGTAGGAAGGCCAAGACGAAGATGGAGGGACAACGTTGAGATGGACCTAAAGGAAATCGGTAGGGATGGAAAAGAGTATATAGATCTTGCTCAAGATAGGGACAGATGGAAGGCCTGTGTTGCTGCAGCCATGAACCTTCGGGTTTAAGAAGGCTGGAGAGTTAGTTAGTTAGTTAGTTAGTTATGCATTGCTACCATTTTTCCTGTCGGTGAAGTTAGCTACAAAGCATAGAATTCAAAATCGTTAAAATGTCGGACCCCGTGGCCGAGTGGTTAGCATCGCGCTCCGACGCTAGAAGTCCATAAATGGGCATAAATGTTTGTGAGTGTCCATTCATCAATTTTCATCCCCATCATCGCAAATTAGCCAAAAAGCACAAAATAAAATAAAGCAAATCAATCAATCAATGAAAATCAAAATCGTTAAAAATTGTTTGCATCCTATAATGCCAAAAACATCTAAGTTCGAATCCTATTTTATGTTTGACTCTTGATACTCGATGATACAGTAATAGTTGTGATGTGTCTTGGCGTAGAAACATTGCACACTAGTTATAATCTGCATTTAAAATATATAGATCCAGTCAAAATTAACCTATGCGAGCATAAAATAACCTTAATAAAACAGTTTTCATCTTGTCAACATTCAGTCTCATCGTCGCGATGTATTCAAGGAAATCTTGGTCTAGAAAGATAATGCACACTGACTCGTTTTTTCAAGTTAGCAATAACCAATACATAGAAATAATATCAATATATTCACTGCAATATTCACTGAATCGTTAATTTAAAAAAAAATAATGTTCTTTTAACCCTAGAACGCATATGTGGGGTCTCTCAGACCCCACGTAGTATATTAAAGCACCTTCTGATACAATAAATGCGCATCAGTTCTTCAGTGTTTGTGACATCTTACATCTGAATGTGTTCTTATAACGTACGAAATTATAGCCCCGTACCAATAACATTTTTTGTGAATTTTGTTATTTTGTATAATTATCCCACGTTTCCATACGTGGGGTCGTTCAGACCCCAACAAGAAATAATACAATTTTTGTAATGTTAGGCACTAGTTCTGTCATAGCAATGCATTTTGCTCTCATTCAACTCTAGCATCGTGCTTTTACAGGTGCTTCATAGATGCGCTAATGAATCAGCTTCACATCTAGTTCATAATATTCGTCTATAAAGCCATACTCCTATTTGGCCGCATTACTGTAAGAAGAAGAAATACATACTATTTGTAATGTTTCTTCCGCTAGCACTTTTGCTGTGCATCAAAAATATTATTTACAACTTGTCACCTTTCTTGCTGAAAAATAAGTTATGTATGTAATATCAATGATGCATAGGATACTTGAATCATGGCAGGTTTGTGTTAGTGTTGCATCCTATGAGTGTGATTTAGAGATTTGGAGCTTTATTCACGGTATTTGTTTCAACCAGTGAGAATGAGTTCTAAAAAATGGAAGAAAGAATGTTCTGTCAATCCAGAAGATGGTAATTGTAGTGAATTTGTCTCTGAGTAGCTTGCTGAAGATAGAGTTTTATCCTCTGAAGAAAGTATTCAGGACAGTGATGCAGGAGGATGCTTCGAAAACACCCAGGACATGTGCTCCGAAACACCGAGTTCAGCTGAAAGTGAATTAGACAGTGGTGAGATTGAAACATTTTCTTCGGATTCGGAAGCTGCTGCTTCAACTATTTTGACCAGAAGAGGTGGTAAAATGTGGTCTTCTGTTCCTAAACCTATTGCACAAACTCGTCAACACAATGTGCTTCACAATGCTCCTGGACCTGCACCAGGAACTATAACTACCACACCAAAGGACCCATGGGAGTATTTCATTACGGAAGAAATATGTGATGAAATATTACACATATTGCACAAATCTTTTTGTTTGTTTGTAAAAGGATGGGAGGTAAATGTTTGAATAGATCTGTTCGAACTTGGTGTGGATAGTAATAACTGGATTGGGAGTGCGCAAGACAGAGAGAGGTGGAGGTTTTATGTTGCTTCGGCGATAAACCTTCAGGTTTTGTGATGCCAGAGAGTTAGTTAGTTTGTAAAAGTTGTGATAAAATACATGTGGATATCTCATAATGACATTAATATTTGATTTCCTTATCTTGTTGTGGACATAATATGTATTTGTAATTACTTTTACTGATATATTTTGATGGGGTCTACCAGACCCCACCTATGTAAAGTAGTAAATATTTTTGGGTATGCGTCCTAGGGTTAAAATTTACTTACCGATTTTTTATTTTCAAATATGGTTCACACAAAGTAGAAGGGCGATTCTGCAGTGTTAATCTGAAAAGAAAAAAATAATATTAGTGTTTTCGGTAAATTTTTCAATTCATCTTTGCTCTAAACTAAAATCACAACAAATTTTATTTTGAAAGACATTCAGATGTCTTACTAACATTCTCCGAGACAGTACCTACAAAGCAAAAAGTTAAGAATCGTAGCGGTTGGTTAACTTCCTAGTGTGCCAAAAAAAAAAAAAATAACAATAACAAATTCTAAGTTCGCATCTTTGTGGCGTTTCCCACTCGTGAACCCTCACTGCGACTGATGTATTAAAATATCGGTCTAGAAACACAGAGCATTGGTTCGGATCTTAATTTAAAATATAAACCCAGTCCTGATTAACCTATCCGAGCATAAAATAAACTCGAGAAGCCATTTTTAATTTTGTCATCATCATCATCGCAATTAGTCTAATAAAAAGTTAACAAAATGCACAAAATTCACATTAAACTTTTATCTCAAATACACAATGCAATATTAATCAGTAAAATTATAACAACTTACTACAGTCTTACCTGGTATTAATTTACTGATACAAGTCGGCAAATACAGCTTGCGTCTTCTTGAGCTTCTTTCGGAAATGTGACAGCTGGTGACAATCATCTAATTTTATACTGTTGTCGATACAGTAACTACTTCAACGTCATCGGTGCACAAAATTTTCCGCAAACACATTGTGCTTGTTCGTCTCTATTTTTAATCCGACGACACAATCGGAGAAAGTCAATCTTCCGAAATAGTGCGTCTCCCGTTAACACTTGAGGGTATTAACAGACAATCGACATCAAAGTAGAAATTACACTTCCTGCCGATGAACGGTCATAGATCCAAAAAAAATGTGCCTTTGAAACACCTTCCCGTTGGAAACCAGTAAATATGCTGGAGAAAGGGTGTCACAGTTCCATTCTAGGATTTTCAAAACAACATCGGAAATTTCATTACTTTCAAAAATTCAGCACAAGACAACAGTTCCACAGATGATCAGCAATGCCATTCTTCCTATATTCTCAATCAGCTCAGATTTCGTTCTCGCCTTCAAACTCACCACTGGGTTCGATTCCCAAACAAAGCATGGCTGTTTTGTGTGAGTATTCTTCCATCAATTAGGCTACTATTTTATTTCTTTCTCCCTCTCTCTCTCCCTCTTTCTCATTTTCATTTTCTCTTTCTCCCTCTTATTTCATCTTTCTCTCTCTCCCTCTTACTTCCTCTTTATCTCTCTCCCTCTTTCTTACTCCCCTCTCTTTCTCTCTCTCTGTTTTGTGTGAATATTCTTCCATCAATTACCACTTATTCAACTCGCTCTCTTCACCCTCTTTCTCATTTCCTCTTCCTGTCTCTTTCTCTCTCTCTCACCCTCTTTCTCATTTCCTTCTTCTCTCTCTCTCTCTCTTCCTATCTCTGTCTATCTCCGTCTATTTCTCTCTCTCCCTCTTCCTCTCTCTATCTCTCTCTTTCTGTGTGTGTGTGTGTTCTCTCTTTCTCATATCCTCTTTCTCTCTCTATCTCTCTCTCTTCCTATCTCTGTCTATCTCCGTCTATTTCTCTCTCTCCCTCTTCCTCTCTCTCTCTCTCTATCTCTCTCTCTCTCTGTGTGTGTGTGTTCTCTCTTTCTCATATCCTCTTTCTCTCTCTCTCTCTCTCTCTTCCTATCTCTGTCTATCTCCGTCTATTTCTCTCTCTCCCTCTTCCTCTTTCTCTCTCTCTCTCTCTCTCTCTCTCTCTGTGTTCTCTCTTTCTCTTATCCTCTTTCTCTCTCTCTCTCTCTCTGTGTGTGTGTATGTGTGTGTGTGTGTGTGCGTGCTCTTTCTGTATCTCGGTTTCTCTCTCTCTCTCTCTCTCTCTCTCTCTCTCTCTCTCTCTCTCTTCCATCATATGTGTGTGTGTGTGTTCTCTCTTTCTCATATCCTCTTTCTCTCTCTCTCTTCCTATCTCTGTCTATTTCTCTCTCTCTCTTCTTCCTCTCTCTCTCTCTCTCTCTCTCTCTCTCTCTGTGTGTGTGTGTATGTGTGTGTGTGTGTGTGTGTGTGTGTGCTCTTTCTGTATCTCGGTTTCTATCTCTCTCTCTCTCTCTCTCTCTCTTCCATCATATGTGTGTGTGTGTGTGTTCTCTCTTTCTTATGTCCTCTTTCTCTCTCTCTCTCTCTCTCTCTCTTCCTTCCTATCTCTGTCTATCTCCGTCTATTTCTCTCTCTCTCTCTCTCTGTGTGTGTGTGTGTGTTCTCTCTTTCTCATATCCTCTTTCTCTCTCTCTCTCTTCCCATCTCTATCTCCGTATATTCCCCTCTTTTATCGCTCTCTCTCTCTTTATCATATTTCTTTGAGTGCTTGGTGTCAAATTTCTTTGAGTGCTTGGTGACAAATGTCTACTCATAGACTATTCTATGCTTATACTAAACATT
>NW_028143861.1:0-23086 GCF_977018435.1 Lepisma saccharinum
GAAAAGTTCGTAGGCTGACTCATAGATGGCGTTACTAGAATTAAAACCATGTGATTTTTACTTAGTACTAACCTTCAAAAGATACGTGTATAAATTTCACAGCTGCCGGATAATTAGTTCGTGAGATATAGCATTGTGAGTGAAGCAGCTTTTGTTATTGTGAAAAAATGGATAAAAAATAATTTCGTGTGTTAATAAAGCATTGCTTTTTGGCGAAAAAAAATACTGTTGAAGCCAAGGCTTGGCTTGATAAACATTATTCGGACTCTGCACCAGGAAAATCAACCGTTGAGAAGTGGTTTGCTAAATTTAAACGAGGCGAAATGAGCATCGAAGACGATGCACGCAGTGGACGCCCCAAAGAGGCTGTTGCCGACGAAAACATAAAAAAGTCCACAAAATAATTTTAAATGATCGTAAAGTGAAGTTGATCGAGATAGCTGAGATTATTACATAGCGTTGTTGGAGCGTTTAAAGGATGAAATCACGAAAAAACGGCCCCATTTGAAGAAGAAAAAAGTGCTGTTTCATCAAGACAATGCACCGTGTCACAAATCAATGAAAACGATGGCAAAATTATATGAATTGGACTACGAATTGCTTCCCCATCCACCATATTCTCCAGATCTAGCCCCCAGTGACTTTTTCCTGTTTGCAGACCTTAAAAGAATGCTCGCTGGAAAGAAATTTTGCACTGATGAAGAGGTAATCGCCGAAACTGAGGCCTATGTTGAGGCTAAAGAGAAATCGTACTATAAAAATGGCATCGAAAAATTGTATGACCGCTATAATCGTTGTATCGCCCTCAAAGGCAACTATATTGAATAATAAAATCGAATTTTGTCAAAAAAATATTTTCTACTATGTTAGCCTACGAACTTTTCAGCCCAACTGTTATATATATATATATATATATATAATAACCCATAGCTCTACAGCCCGATAAGGGCCTTGGCTTACCTACCGACTGCTGGTCTCCCTCCCACACTGTTCCTCCGTCACCTGTTGTAGCGTGGAGATCTTAGACCAGTATTGGGGTGTCGGGGGATCAGCCCGACGAGCCCCCAGCCGTTGTAGGTCTTCTCGATCGGGTTACGCTCACTCACTCGGAGCTTCCCAATTTCCTCACGATGGTGGGTTGCCACCAGCCCTATACGTAGGCCGAATAAATTCCGACCAGAGCCGGATTCGAACCTACGCCGTCCCGCAGCGAACGATCTCAAGACGAGTGAACGCCTTAACCCGCTCGACTACGGATATATATATATATATATAATATATTGTGTCCCTGCAATATAAACGAGTCTGTGGATCGCTCACCGTAATCATTGGATACACGGTAGCAGCAACCCTAGGAGGAATAAAGGCGACCAGACCCCGTGGTGTTGATTACATCCTCTCCAATACGGCTGAGAGCAAGAATATATGTGGCTCCACCTCCACATGTCCCATTATGACATGCGATGCTTAATCTTTACCTTGCATTGAAAAATAACGGAGCGCATTACAAAATATTAGTTTGGAAACTTTGTTAGGAAGAATATTCCTCGTAGCACAAGAAAGCGTTATCTTGTTAAACAAACTGCTCAAAAAGAAATCTTAGTAATAAAATTTCCAAAAAGATATTTCTAATGTACAAATGTAGGCAAAATCCGCTGCAACACTCTCCTTCATGAATTCCACTTTCGCACAACAGACAACCAGCACAAATCTCTTTTACACCGAAATACTAGACTGGAAGTACTAAAACACACGCGCACACACTCTTCTACAGACTTCGCGCCAAATATAGTGACCTCTCATCAAGTGTTGGCATATTTTACGCATAATATGCCTTTGGAATGGAATTTCTACAGTAGAGCCGTTCAGATCATTCTGTGAACACGAATGTATGACGTCACATGGAGATCCTTGGATTTCTGAGTAATAGTAGTATTAAAAATTTAACAGCATTGTAATTTCCCACATATGAATCAACTAGCGTCCATTTACCTGTGGAAAGTCGTAATTTAAAACAAGACACTCCACAACTCTCAATTAGTTCATCATTTTATAAGGGCATTTAACATATATCACAAACGAATACTACTGGTAATTTCGAGGGTACAGAAGTATTACATTACTACAGAAAGTGTCCATTACCATGTACATTCACTTTGTTTTACTCAGTGAAACCTTCAAGAATAGAAACCAAACACCAAAGAAGCTGCTGACAACATCTGTACCAACATACGTAAAAATTCCATTCTTTATGGTGATGATGATGATGAATTTTGTTCTGAGTTCACTTTATGCACAAATCGGCTAATCGAGACTGGTCCTACAGTTTAAAGTGGGATCAAAATCACTATACTAAACGCAACTCCAAGTGGCGGCTGGGAAACAGCGAATCAGTTGAATTTTCTTCGACTAAGATTGGTCATTTTCGAGTCACAAGGTACCGAGCGTTGTTCGCGGGATGAAACAAATGAGCCCTAGTTCACCACATGTTGCCAAACGTACTGTAAAGGGAGAAAGAGTTTTCTCGGTCAACACCAGAAATCAGCGGGTTCAACTGCACACGTGGTCCTGCACGTTGAAGTTTCCGGAAGGACCACCCACAGGTCGGAATGCAGGTGGACACACAGTCATATAAAGGCAACTGGTAAAAACAGAAGTACGTTTGGCAACGTTGCTTCGGGAGAGCGATGTGATCCCTTCAGGTTTTACTTCGCAACTGAGTTTGTTGACACCCATCGGACCACACGCCTCCGAAAATGATTGGGGGAAAGAAAGCGCCAGAAATAGCCATCTAGGTCAACCGCCAGTTGGAGTTGCGTTCAGTAAATGTGCTTCCGAACCAGGGACCCCTTGGTTACAAGACGACAATGTTACCACAACGCCATCGGGAAGCTTTAACCATTCTTTAACAACGCGTGGGATACAAGTGAAAAATTAATGGAAATATCCATGGACAATTTGCCAAACAAAACTTGTGCATCGCCCTGTACAGTGTCCAAGATAACCTGGTGTGTGATAGCCAACGAACAATTTATGTTTGTGGGCAATATAGCAGATTTTACAACTAAAAACCCATAGTTTTATTTGTACGCACTTCCACGGCAGGTCATAGTATTCATCAATAGATCGGGACACGTGCGTACACCATACACTTAGCAAAAATACATATTACAGCTCATTAAAATTGTAAATGTGGTCATGAAAATCCTGATGCGCAACATTTATTCTTAGAATGTCCAATTTTCTCACATCAACAAATCACACTCTAATAAAGGAATGCAACGTTTGAAAATTGCATTTCCGATATCACTCTCTTCCCTTCTATCAGAATTATCTCCTCCACTAATAATATGGCTTCTGTACGGATATGCACGAAAATATAAGCTTGAAATATAAAATGATTTTATAATGTAACAGCGCAAGGATAAAAGTGATTTATTTATATAACAGATTTACATTTGTGGTACTGGTGAACTTGAGTGACAATCTACCGACTTCAGAAGGTTAACAAAAACAGAAACGCTGACCAAAGTCAACAGGGTATTGTTGACAGGGTCATATAAAAGAAGAAGAAGAAGGAATAACACACTATTACAATTTATTTGCCACACTTCAATTACGATGTCAAGGCTAATCAAGATTAAAACTAGCCAACAGTAACGAACGTATGCTGGGTATAAATAGCCACCAGATACTCCTTGCAGCTACATGCAAAGCTGTTAAGTTCAATAAATATATAAATATGATGATGAGCAGTAATGAACTTAGAACTGTTGAATATATTCAAATTTAAGCAAGAAAAGGTAAGTGATTTCAGAAATTGGATGCACGCACAACCGCATCATATTTTATATGGTATGAAATATTACAGTTCAGCATATGTATTAATCGTCTCGTAAATGCCCGCATATAAATAGTTGACTTTTGGACACTTTGACCATCTATATCTGAAGTGCAAGAGGTTATTCAAATCTTGACCATATGAATTAAAATGCTGTACGTAGTTTTACAAGTTCACATTTAAATTCAATTACGTCGATAATAGCACTACAAGTATTCATCTTCATTTACTTGGGATAATTGTTCAAAATAATACTATTAACATTTGAAAAGTTATGAATTATCTCGATTACATTCAGTTTTCTGCATCTTTCAAAGTACTCAAAAATGATGAAACGAGCAAATTATCTGTTAATTCATAGATATTTAATTGACATGTACATTCTTGTGAATTCTCTTGGGTACATCTTGATATTAATGTTTTTGTATGGAATATTTGAACTCATTCTCGACAAAAATATTAGTAACGGTGCGATCTCGCACAAACGAATTTCTTCATTTTTACAGGAGAAAGTACTTACGGAATTGAGTTTCTATAGATTGTTGAAAGGCCGTGGATGTATTTTTTTTCCATCGTTCAATATATTTGACCGCAAATACATGTATATTTCAAGAAAACTATGATTGCCTAAAATTAACAGAACCTAACCTAACCTTGCCGGAAATGATTCGTGGGGCTATCCGTGAATGGTTTTTGGGGCTATCCGTCAATGGTTTTCGGGGCTATCCGTCAATGGCTTTTTGGGGTTCGAACCCGGGAAAAATCCGAAATCAGTAACACCAAAGTAGTACTGTTAATGTGATAAATTGAAGTCATTTTCTTCATAAGAGCAAAATCTCACCTTCAAGAACCTTTCGCAATGCATAATCGGTAAGTACGATCGTTAAAAATGACGAAAGAAACGAGTGAAAAGTGTTTGTGCAAGATCTCACCAGTACCAAGATATTTTTGTCAAGTTTTCATTTTGGTTCACTTTATACACAGACAGGCTAAAGTGGGATTCAAATCACTATATGCGTCCATCGGGTATCGAATCCAGGGTCCTTATTACGAGATGAAAACATTAACTATTTCGCTCTCGTAGGCACAGTTCATTCTTAAGAAATACTTGCAATACTACCAAAAATAATGTTTCAAAACGTTTTAATTATTCTGAACACTGACTGGATGGAAATATAATTATGTATGGAAAGTATAATTGATTTACTTGATTTGTTTCCTGTTCCTAGTCATAGTCAAGATATTTGCAATGGAATCATGGTGTGCGCTAAGCCTATCGCTAGTACCAATATCTAGATAACAGATGAAACAGGAATTCTAAGTAATTCTATACTCTGTCCCGGATATATCTGGAGCAAGCGAACGAAAACAAGTCTCTGCGCAAGTAGTGACGCGAGACGGCTCCACCAATGAACACGTGAGAGGGGACGGGATTGCGTGGAGGGGGAAAGGGACTGCAATTACCACCTTCGCAGCAGTGTGTACTGCTTCACTCTGTCCACTCGATTCATCCCCCCCCCTTTCTCTGCTGCTATGCGCGACCTTGCTCCACAGATCGCGGGGATAGAGTATACACTTTGTCTCTCGAATCTGTGGAGCAAAGCCGGGCATAACTGTAAAGAAGAGGAGAAACCCATTGAGCGGAGCAAAGTAGTGCGCGATGCTGCAAACAGCTGGTAGATGCAGCCTCGTTTTCCCCTCCATGCACTCACTCTTTCCTCTCTCACGCGTTCATTGGTCGAGCCCTCTCGATTTCAACTTCCGCAGAGGACTTGTTTTCGTTCCCTTGCTCCAAAGATTCTCGAGACAGAGTGTACTTTTGTTTCATAATTTTAAATATCAGTATAGTTATTTAAAACGGGAAACGTTTTCTAAACACTTGATGCACATGGTTCTAAATCTTTCTCATGCGACAGACAAAAAAAAATAGCATAGCCGTGCGCAGACCCTCTGATTAGGGGGGAGGGGGGCAAAAGCCTGGATGAAAGTTCAGTCGGGAAAGATATACCTAATATAATCTCATTGTTTTAGTTGTATTGCACTCATTGGTATGAGCGTGTGCGTTTAATGTAACATACTATTTAAATATATTACATGATCAATTCATCCGTCCCATAACAAACCAACAGCAAAAATGATATAAATTGTCTCTGAAATGTGCGCGCTCCTTTTCCTCCAAATCAAACTGTTACAGCAGCAACTGTCCGAAGTACTCAGTTGTTCTTACTTCTCTCTGGTAATTTAAAATGCAATATAGAATAGAAATTGCGAGCGAAGCGAGTAAGAAAATTTTTTGATCCAAATTTTGGTTTGATTTTTTGATTTGATTTAGTTTATTTTACTTCGCGTTTTGTGCCTCTTGGCTAATTTGCGAAGATGGGGATGAGTGATGAAATGATGAATGGACATTCACAAACAACCAAGCCAGACCGGGATTCGAACCCGGGATCCTTGGCTTTGCAGCGCGATGTGCTAACCACTCGGCCACAGGGTCGGGCCCAAATTTTGGCAAATTGAAAATATGTAGTATTGATTTAATAGGGCGAAAAAAATTTCACGGGACGCCATGCCATTCTCTTTCACAATTTTTCTCATTCAGGTTGTTCGGCGCCCAGAGACAACTCCCGCCGCTCTGAACTTGACAAGACTGCAAGAAAAGCAGATATTACGAGCGAAGCGAGCAAGAAAATTTTACGAAATGTATTTTTATTTATATAATACGTGAGGTCGAGGGGGAAATTGCCTCCGTGTCCCCCTCCAAGTGCCCGTCTGGAAGAAATAATGCAAGAAAGACGCGAAATCTAATTCCATCTTGAGTATCCATTTGTCCTGCTACTCATAGATTCTGCTAGTCTTGCTTTCTTTTACTTCAATGTTTGCCACCCTAGGATTGATTTCCGTCCAATGTTGGGAAAAGTCAACGTCCCCTGCCCCTTGTGGTTGCGCCACTGCACCCCCTTCCCCCGTAGTTGCTTTGAACTTTCATCGGCTTGAAGATACGTCATTTTCTCTAAGAGCATAATATCGTTTAATAACAGCGATAAGATTCCTCTACACTAAATTTCTAGGTGAAAGTATAATAATATAGGGGCATGGAGGGGACAAGGATGGCCACACCTCCCCTTCGAAAACAAATATCAACCAAAAAGTATATATATATTACACACGTATAATTTGATTTTACACTCTGTAAAAAAAAATTAGCATCACTGTATTCTTATTACGGATGTTGAAAATTTTGAGTTTCGCATGAATGCATCTTTCCTGCACAACTTGAAATCAATTGATTTAAGCATTGGTCTGGTATCACTGCGTAGTGTGGTGTTATTCTTTTGTTGATTTAGTGTTTGGAGTGTCCGCTAGAGTCAGTTACTGCTGCAAGGCTTTGTAATCAATTGTCAGGAATCTGTAAAACGATTGTTAGTAGTGCAACTTTTGATGTGTTTTATGTTGCAAACTACATGTTCACTATTGACAGTTTGGATACATTATCATATTTGTGAAGTGTTCTGGTGGTGTGTAGTGTATTTGAGCATGTTTTCTCGAAAAAAATGGGCAGAAAATGTGACATTTCACTACGTAAGCAAGGAATGGTTCTTGCTTTGCATATGGATGGTCATTCTCAGAGAGAAATTGGTCGACAACTTCAAATGCATCAATCCACAGTTAGCCGATGCCTGCAAAAGCAACAAGAACATGGAAAATCATCTCTGAGAAGTCACTGTGGCAGAAAGAAAAAGACATCACCTCGACTGGATCGTGTGATAAAGGGCATGGCACTGAAGAACAGAGGAATGAGTTCACGCCAAATTGCACATAAACTTCGAAATGAGGTAGGAATCAATCTTACTCATGCTACTGTAGTATCCCAACTAAAGAAACAGGGTGTTTCTAAACACGTCCCACGTAAAAAACCCAGACTAACTGACGCACATGCAAGAGCTAGACGTCAATTTGTCACACGTTATGGCGCATGGAATGATACAGATTGGGAACATGTGATATTTTCTGATGAAAAACGATTTAAATTGCTGGGGAATGACAGCTCAGTTAAACTGTGGATGCGGAAGGGAGAAGAACCTGCAAAATCTTGTAGTTTAAAAACTCAAAAGTTTTGTGGCAGTGTAATGATTTGAGCATGTTTCTCTGCAAAAGGGATTGGCATGATGCATATTTGCACATGGACCGTTAAGGCTGATCAATATCTGGAAATCCTGAATCGGAAAGTTCTACAAACTGAAGGAGATCATTTTTCTGGACAGAATTTGGACTACTATACGATAATGCACCTCTCACCGTGCTCAGGTGGTGAATAACTGGTTTCTGATATGAATATTGAAAGACTTTGGTGGCCACCAAACTCTCCAGACATGAATCCTATAGAAAACATGTGGGCTATGATGTGCAAAAAACTTGGTAATCAGACGTACATGTCAAAAGAGGAACTTATGGCAGCAATTGTACATGTTTGGAATGAAATCGAGGTCGAATATTGTCAAAATCTCATTCATAGCATGCCTCGAAGGTTGGAAGCACTTAGGAAGACCAGGGGTGGCCACACTAAGTACTAGTCAATGTATTTACTTACTATCATTACAAATTGACATATCATGATGCATTTAAAACCTTTCTTCCATCTTTTTACTTGTAAAAATTGTCTTTGTGCGAAAACGTTCCACAAGCTATATTTGCAATAATCTTGTCAGGTGCATTATGTACGTAACTATGACTTAAATAATAAAAATATATTGTACAGATATAGTGTTTTATATAATTGTTAGGAAAACAAATCGAAAAGTCGAATTAAATCAATAAAACTACTGATAATTCACGAGCGAAATGCTGACGACCAAAAATAATGAAGTGACGCTATTTTATTTTTACAGAGTGTAGTCATATTAATTTACATGAATTATTAGGTTATGAGGAATGCGATAATTTCAAATTGAAGTGATGTTTTTTGATGGGGTAACACTATTATCGGGGTAATATGCTCCATGGAACAATACTTTGCTTGTCACTTCGTGGAAAAAATATGCAAACGTCCGTGATAGGGAGGCAATTGCTTTCCCTTTCCCCCTTGCGCACGCCTATGATAAATAGTAATCATTTATACAGATTAGCAACGAGAAATGTTATATTCAAAACAATATCGTCGTTTTACTTAAGAAACGAATCATGACTTTCTATAACTAATTATGATTCTTATGGCGCCCGTTTCATGAATATGATAAAAAGAATCATCCATTTTATAGAACTCAAGACCAAATCTTATGTTTTGATTTGGTTTATTTTACGTCGCCTTTCTGTTACTTATTATTGGTTAATCGCGAAGATGAGTATGAGTGATGATATGATGAAATTTATGAAGGAACACTCACGAACAAAAGTGGCAGAAAAACGTCGCTGAATAACAATAAAATAAAATAAAACAAGCTAAAAAATGTGATAGCAAAAGGTATGATTTTGAAGGTTTTTACATTTGTTTAGGAATGGTCAAGGAAAATATTTTAAAAACTTCAATAATAATAATTATCTTTATCGTCGAAAATATTCCTCAATATGAAAAACTTCGGAGGACAGTTATAACAACTATGGTATATGTGTAATACGCACATGTACATACTGTATATTGCGTATTATCTTTGCTTTATCCCAACAATATCAGGCGATCATTTTCATTAACCTCTCACTAGTATGAGTGAGGTGAGAATTGCTGAGTTAATATCTGAGAATCGTTGTTTACTCTCTGGCAGAAACAACTCTTGCCGAGTGACGAAGAACGAGATGTTGCCGCCGGCAACGAAGCAGCAGTTGAAGAAGACTGGCGGAAAACTGAGGAACCGAATACACGAACAAGCCAAAGGATCTTTGCTGGTAATTTTCAATGCATCGATCACGAATACACAATTACGTCCAGAGCTCAAGAGATCCATGCAATGTAAGTACCGTTTAATTGTTGCCCAGAAGTAGTAGGTACATTAGATAACGTCGGTCGCTGCATGGGTGGTCTTTAATTTGCACGGGTGTTAATTAATTTGCACGTACTTAGAACTAATTCGCATGTACTTAGAATTCATTTGCATGTACTTAGAGTACTTTACATTTATGTATTTGCATGTTTATAACTTTTTATGAATATATATTTATTTATTTTATGAAAAATATGTATATAGAAGGTAATTAGAGGTACTAAACGCTATTCATATGGTTTTATATCCATTACTACAAAGTATGTAATGTATAAAATGTTAATATTAATGTTTATAATATTGAAAATAAGTTTTTATGGATTATGACCCGCTATGAACGGTGGTAATGGGTGTAGGTACAGGTCCAATTACGATTGGGGACGGTCCTGGTATTCGAACCCGCGATATGTAACGGTAATAAATGGTTTTAGTGTACAATGTATATAATAATGTATGTTATTATGGTATGAAAGACGATGGTTTCACACGCTAGACAGAATACTGTCTCCGAATTTCGACTCCGCTCTGATGCCAGACAGAGAGAATGAATTAATATTCCGCGCAGGTAGACGAGAAAGGATGTCTGGGGAAGTTACGGTCAAGGTCAAATGACGTCAGAACGTCAGGACAAAGAAGGAACCCGATTGACCAATCAGAGAACGCGTCGGTAGATTTTCAGAACCGGTTTTTTTTTTCAAGGTTAACCAGTACGCAAGAACAGGGGAAAGCTATGCAATACTGTAGGGCAGGGGAGGGATTCAACCAGACAACAAAGGATGTCTGGAAATGCCCAGCAAGGGTCAAATCTCTGAAGCTATGCGTCGCTTGTAGAACCGGTTTCAGCCGCCAATTAATATTCCGCTCAGGTTTGCCTTCAAGGCACAGGACGCTTTAGCGCAGGTTTTTTTTATCTGTACTATGAAGAAGGGAGAGCTATTAGGGACGGGGCCTACAGTTTTCACCATTTGCTTTTATCACGGGGTAACGAACCTAGGACCCTTTGATTATTGATTTAGGTAGTAAATGTATGTTACTGTGTGCTATTTAACTTAATTTTGAGTTTATTTTTTACCAAACTTTGACTTTATGTCAAACATTTTCACAGCTTATCCTTATTTTTTACAAAAATAACACTATTTGTACTATTCAGGCAACATTTTTTATTAAATTTTGGACTCGCAAAGATATTTTTACAACTTTTTAACTTATTATTTTACAATTTTATGTTAATTTTTTACCAAAATAACACTATTTGTACTATTCAGGCAACACTTTTAATAAATTTTGGACTCACAAAGACATTTTTTCAACGTTTAACTTATTATTTTACAACTTTATATTAATTTTTTACCAAAATAACACTATTTGTACTAATCAGCAACATTTTTTATTAAATTTTGGACTCACAAAGACTTTTTTTTCTACGTTTAACTTATTATTTTACAACTTTATATTAATTTTTTACCAAAATAACACTATTTGTACTAATCAGGTAACATTTTTTATTAAATTTTGGACTCACAAAGACATTTTTTCAACTTTTAACTTATTATTTTACAACTTTATGTTAATTTTTACCAAAATAACACTATTTGTACTATTCAGGCAACATTTTTTATTAAATTTTGTATTTACAAAGAGATTTTTTCAACTTTTAATTTATTATTTACAAGTTTATGCCTATTTTTTTACTCAAATAACACAATTCTAACTGTTCAGGAAAGACTTTTAGTTACATTTTCGACACACAAAGTGTGTGTTCTCAACTTCTATCTGTTTATTTCACAAGTTTAGGCTTATTATTACCAAAATAATACAATTCAATCTGTTCAGGAAAGACTTTTAGTTATATTTTCGACACACAGAGTGTGTGATCTCAATTTCTATCTGTTTATTTCACAAGTTTAGGCTTATTATTACCAAAATAATACAATTCAATCTGTTCAGGAAAGACTTTTAGTCGCATTTTCGACACACAGTGTGATCTCAACTTCTATCTGTTTATTTCACAAGTTTAGGCTTATTATTACCAAAATAATACAATTCAATCTGTTCAGGAAAGACTTTTAGTCGCATTTTCGACACACAAAGTGTGTTTTCTCAACTTCTATCTGTTTATTTCACAAGTTTAGGCTTATTATTACTCAAATAACACAATTCTATCTGTTCAGGAAAGATTTTTAGTTACATTTTCGACACACAAAGTGTGTGTTCTCAACTTTTATTTGTTTATTTTACAAGTTTAGCCTAATATTTACTCAAATGACACTAATTATATTATTCAGGCACCATTTTTATTACATTTTGGACTCTCAAAGACACACGCACACACACACACACACACACACACAGAGAGAGAGAGAGATTTTTTCCAAGTTTACAGGATTATTCTCTAGTTTACTCAAATAACACAATTTAGATGTGTTTTGAATTATATTTTGGATGCAAAAGTATGTTTTGACAAGTTCTACCCTTTTATTTTACAAGTTTAGGCTTATTATTACTCAAATAACACAATTTAATCCAGTCAGGAAGGATTTGTTATTATATTTTGGATGCACAAAGAGAGGTTTTCAACTTTTTTATTGATTTTTTGCAGGGTATGTATTAATTTTTATTTATTTTGTTTTGTATCATATATACATTTACAAATTTTTAACTTAGAGTTTAGTATTTATTTAATTTTTTCAAAAACACTAAAAAAAAAAGTACTTTTAGCTAATATGTAAGCCACAGAATATATTATTATTATTATTATTATTATTATTAGGGTTTACTGATTTCCACTATGCTATTTTTGGTTCTGTATTTCTATATGTATTTATTTAGGGCAGGTTACGCCTGCCACGTAGGAAAGTTTGTTTATTTTAGAGTTTGCTGAGTATTTTGTTACTGCTATACTAGGTAAAAGTTTTCTAAATATACCAGATAGAGCTCTATATACTTTTGTTTTTGCTATTTTGGAGATGATGCGATCAGCACCACTCTCCATCTGCTTTTTATTTTATGTACCCAATATTATTTTGAGGCTTAGTGAATTCTAGAGCCTATTTATGCAGGAGAGAGGAGAGAGGACTTGAAAATTTTGATCTCAGACAACCCACAACTATTTGTCAGAGTATTTTAAAGGATATTTTATACTTATTATGTGCCACTAGAATATCAAAGCTTGCTTAATTTTTATGTCTGTAACGCATTTATTGTATTTCTAGCTAAGGCTTACTGGATAAAGTACACGAAATGTTTAACATTTCAACTATTTGCTTTTATACGAGGGCAATTTTTTAGTGTAACGAAAATTATGATGTGTCTATGAGGTCTGAATTCCCCTTACATATAACAATTTAACAATATAATTACAAGACGAAGTTCACAGACGACTGACTATATGGACCATAGGTCCACTTGCTAAACTTTTTTACTATTCTAGAAGAATAATTTAGCCTTATAGCCTTTTTCAAAGTATTTTTGAAGTATTACTGGTTTTTTTGGGTGCATCAACACTTGGGTTATTTCCATTTGGTTTATTATACGAGGCTACAATCACTATCTGAACACTGAAATTCTCTGATTGAAACTAAAAGCTTAGTGTAACTAGGGACTTAGTATGTATAGCGACAATTTATAGGACAACATGAACCTTACAAAGGATTTTAGGTGACGTAGGACCACACGCCAGAGCTTTGTTAATCTGCAAGAAGCACTTACAGCTAATATTACGAGGAAATGAGCTTGATTTTTACTGTTTCACAAGGAGGCTATTTTTTACACAACCAATATTTGCTTTTTCAAGTAACTACATGTACCAGAAGCACTTACAGGCCAACTCTAACTAGACTTCGACTTATTCTATATCAGGTGCTAAATGTATCAAGAACACTGATTGTATATATTTTTGAGAATCCAACTATATCAGGATTTTTCTATGTAAGTATATTTTCATTGATTGGATTATTTAACAGATCAAACAGAAAGACTGCAAAATTTATTAAATGTAGTTCTATAGTATAGGTGGTTTCAGAGATATAAAAAGAACAAATATAAGATTTTGCTGTTTTTGCTTCTGAGGCTAATCGCGACGCTAAGGGTAAATGGCCAGGAAATGTAACGGAGGAGAAACAATCCCAAAAGTTATGGGCTGCATGTAAGTTAATACCACAGAGATATTACAGTAGGTGTAGGTTCTACCACCAGAACATTTCTATTATAATAATACTGGTTATGCTGTACTGTTAGCTAAAGATGCTGATATTTGAGAAACTTAAAAGCTTATTTGCAAAATTTTAGATAAATAATAATCTGTTAGACTGTAAACATATTTTATATCCATTCTGCAAAAGATCCGATGACAAAATTTAAAAATTGTTATCGCCCAGACAGGGACTCGAACCCTGGACAGATAGGTTAAAAGCCTAACGCTATACCAACTAAGCTATCTGGGCACAAGGTATTCTTTTTTTTGAAAAGTTAGTTATGTTAAGAAATATATTGAAACACTTGAGAACACTTTTGGTCTGGTTCGACAGACAAGGAGACAACATTTCTAAATTTTTACAGACTGGGTGAATTTTTCCACTATAGAGGTCTTCACTATATGTAATTCGAAACGCTAAAGTTCACCTAGCTTCCAAAATTGAGGTAAAGATTGTGTTTGGCGAGATTAACAAGTTACAATTATATCCAGTTACGGACAAATAAAGCTAAAACTCTTAGATTTACTGTACTAGCCAAGTTTTAGTAACATTTTCTTCACTTTAGTACAAATACCAAAGAAATAGGTATATTTTATTTATAATTTGACAAAATGTACTAGTATTTAATTTACAAAGTTAGGTAAAAAGCAGTATTTTTAAAAAATATTGTTACTGCCTTCAAATTTTATGTTATTTAGCCACTAACAACTGATTTACACTGTTTGGCATCCTTTAAATAGGAAAAGAAGGAATTATTTGTTTAGTATTTTTACTTTATATTTATATTTATTTAAGAAAACAATTCTACAGTTTAACTTAATTTTAACAAATTGTTACTAATTTATATATCAAAGTTATGTTATTTAGAGTGTATCAAGGCGTATAAAGTTAATATTTGTACTTATCAGTTCAACTAACAATTATATTTTACACACAAAAGATGATGTTTACAGTTAAATTACTTGAATCAGAGAATAATATTTTACAGTAATTGATTCATTCAGCACTAGTCAGTACTTTTATGCTTCAGAAAGTTTTCTTAATTTTCTATTACGCATGCTATTTTGGGCTATTTTTAAAATGTATTTCTAAGGCAAACTGGTTTAATTTTCTGCTTTTAATGCAAAGTTGACTTAGTTTTCGCACAATGCATTGTACATTTGTTATATTCTCTACTTACAATTCAAATATTATGCTTATTTAATGTATAACTAACTAACTCTCTAGCCTTCTTAAACCCGAAGGTTCATGGCTGCATCAACACATGCCTTTCATCTGTTCCTGTCCTGACCAAGATCTATACACTCCTTTCCTTCCCTACCAATTTCCTTTAGGTCCATCTCTACATTAACCCTCCATCTTTGTTTTGGTCTGTCTATTGGTTTTTTACCATCAGGTTTCCCAACAAGAATCCTGTATACTCTTCTTTCCTCTCCCATTCGTACCACATGATCTACACACCTAAGTCTTTTTGATTTAATCATTCTAATAATATCTGGACATGAATACAAATTATGTACTTCTAAATTATGTATTCTTCTCCACTCATCTGCCTCGTCATCTGTTTTAGGTCCAAATATTTTCCTAAGGATTTTATTTCAAATACTCTCAATTTATGTTTCTAGCTTATACTGTAGTTATTATATCTTTTTCTATCAGCTTATTTTGAAATTAATATTATTAGGTATAGTCTTTGATTTATAACTATATTGCTTTTTTATCAATTTATCTAAGAGTACACGCAGACAAACACATGTGTTCACACTTTTATGTAAATAGATATGCCTTTTTTCAATATTTTAGTATGAAGATTGCACTTTAGCTATTTAAGCAAGGGTAGGAAAGGTAGGATTTCTGAGAATTTGTTGTAGGATTTTGTTGTCCAAGTATAGATGAGAACTGAGCTGGGAGACTGTTTTGAACCTTTTCATGAGAGTTTGCATGTGAACTGTATGCAAATTGAGCACTATTGACTGTGCATGCTTCTAAGTTTTGCTGTTATTTTACATCAAGTCTGTGAGACTGTAGTCAGTTTTCCCATTTCAAGTAGTTTTTATTGATTGTATTTGTATATGTTTTGGGGACTTAGCAGTTTTATGTTATGAGGCAGTTTGTTGTAGAATATTTTTGCATGATTGTTTTGAGATATTGAGTGTCTGCTGTTTTACTTGTAATTATTTTCCTTCTTGTGTTGTGTATTTGACTATATTTTGTCCAAGTTTGTAGTATTTAGAATAATTGTTGTTGACTTGTAGATGTAGGGAGTAATAATCCTTTGCAAGATGCCCTATACTTTAGTCTGAATATTATTCTTAGTGTTCTGGTAGTATTATTAATGTAGAGGTAAATTAGGCTGAAATGTAGGCATTTTTCTGATAAATTATACTCACTTAGTTGTTTCAGCAGGTAGAAGTTGCATGATGGTTTACTGCTGATGATGTTAATTTGCTCTTCTTATGTACTACGTATGATGTAGCTTACTTGAGTAATTGGAATTTTCTACTGAAAAAAGGATTGCTTGTCTATTTTATTCCTATGTTGTTGAGTTTGTCCATATGTTTTTACTCTATCCTATGCCTTGGAAGAATCTAGATATATTGTGTTTGCAGTTTTATGTTTCTCTAAGGTTTCAGCTATGTAGTTTTTTAAACTGTGCTATGGGTGTGAATACTGATTTCTTTTTCTGGATGCCATGTTGGTTTCTGTGTATTCCTCTTGCTGCTTGAATTTGACTTAGGTTGTTTGCTTTTTTTCCTTAGATCTTTATTTCTTTATTTGTTCAGTATTTTTTATTTGAATTTTAATTACTTTAATTTTACATTAACTAACATATTTTACTTTAACAACAAAAATATTTACTCTAGTATAAAAACTTCTACTAACAAAAATGAACTATTATAACTTAATTTTAGAAAATTGTATTTTTAAAACTTTAACTTTGAAAAATTGATTTTTAATTACTTTAATTTTAAATTAACTAACAAATTTTACATTAACAACAAAATAATTTGCTTAGTATAAAAACTTCTACTAACAAAAATATACTATTATAACTTTTAATTTTTGAAAATTGTATTTTTAAAACTTTAACTTTGAAAAATTGAATTTTAACACACCTTGACTTTAACAATATACTTTGAATTTTTATATGTAAAATAATATTAAAAAATAAAAAATACTGAACAAATAAACAAATAAAGATCTAAGGAAAAAAAGCAAACAACCTAAGTCAAATTCAAGCAGCAAGAGGAATACACAGAAACCAACATGGCATCCAGAAAAAGAAATCAGTATTCACACCCATAGCACAGTTTAAAAAACTACATAGCTGAAACCTTAGAGAAACATAAAACTGCAAACACAATATATCTAGATTCTTCCAAGGCATAGGATAGAGTAAAAACATATGGACAAACTCAACAACATAGGAATAAAATAGACAAGCAATCCTTTTTTCAGTAGAAAATTCCAATTACTCAAGTAAGCTACATCATACGTAGTACATAAGAAGAGCAAATTAACATCATCAGCAGTAAACCATCATGCAACTTCTACCTGCTGAAACAACTAAGTGAGTATAATTTATCAGAAAAATGCCTACATTTCAGCCTAATTTACCTCTACATTAATAATACTACCAGAACACTAAGAATAATATTCAGACTAAAGTATAGGGCATCTTGCAAAGGATTATTACTCCCTACGTCTACAAGTCAACAACAATTATTCTAAATACTACAAACTTGGACAAAATATAGTCAAATACACAACACAAGAAGGAAAATAATTACAAGTAAAACAGCAGACACTCAATATCTCAAAACAATCATGCAAAAATATTCTACAACAAACTGCCTCATAACATAAAACTGCTAAGTCCCCAAAACATATACAAATACAATCAATAAAAACTACTTTGAAATGGGAAAACTGACTACAGGTCTCACAGACTTGATGTAAAATAACAGCAAAACTTAGAAGCATGCACAGTCAATAGTGCTCAATTTGCATACAGTTCACATGCAAACTCTCATGAAAAGGTTCAAAACAGTCTCCCAGCTCAGTTCTCATCTATACTTGGACAACAAAATCCTACAACAAATTCTCAGAAATCCTACCTTTCCTACCCTTGCTTAAATAGCTAAAGTGCAATCTTCATACTAAAATATTGAAAAAAAGGCATATCTATTTACATAAAAGTGTGAACACATGTGTTTGTCTGCGTGTACTCTTAGATAAATTGATAAAAAAGCAATATAGTTATAAATCAAAGACTATACCTAATAATATTAATTTCAAAATAAGCTGATAGAAAAAGATATAATAACTACAGTATAAGCTAGAAACATAAATTGAGAGTATTTGAAATAAAATCCTTAGGAAAATATTTGGACCTAAAACAGATGACGAGGCAGATGAGTGGAGAAGAATACATAATTTAGAAGTACATAATTTGTATTCATGTCCAGATATTATTAGAATGATTAAATCAAAAAGACTTAGGTGTGTAGATCATGTGGTACGAATGGGAGAGGAAAGAAGAGTATACAGGATTCTTGTTGGGAAACCTGATGGTAAAAAAACCAATAGACAGACCAAAACAAAGATGGAGGGTTAATGTAGAGATGGACCTAAAGGAAATTGGTAGGGAAGGAAAGGAGTGTATAGATCTTGGTCAGGACAGGAACAGATGAAAGGCATGTGTTGATGCAGCCATGAACCTTCGGGTTTAAGAAGGCTAGAGAGTTAGTTAGTTATACATTAAATAAGCATAATATTTGAATTGTAAGTAGAGAATATAACAAATGTACAATGCATTGTGCGAAAACTAAGTCAACTTTGCATTAAAAGCAGAAAATTAAACCAGTTTGCCTTAGAAATACATTTTAAAAATAGCCCAAAATAGCATGCGTAATAGAAAATTAAGAAAACTTTCTGAAGCATAAAAGTACTGACTAGTGCTGAATGAATCAATTACTGTAAAATATTATTCTCTGATTCAAGTAATTTAACTGTAAACATCATCTTTTGTGTGTAAAATATAATTGTTAGTTGAACTGATAAGTACAAATATTAACTTTATACGCCTTGATACACTCTAAATAACATAACTTTGATATATAAATTAGTAACAATTTGTTAAAATTAAGTTAAACTGTAGAATTGTTTTCTTAAATAAATATAAATATAAAGTAAAATACTAAACAAATAATTCCTTCTTTTCCTATTTAAAGGATGCCAAACAGTGTAAATCAGTTGTTAGTGGCTAAATAACATAAAATTTGAAGGCAGTAACAATATTTTTTAAAAATACTGCTTTTTACCTAACTTTGTAAATTAAATACTAGTACATTTTGTCAAATTATAAATAAAATATACCTATTTCTTTGGTATTTGTACTAAAGTGAAGAAAATGTTACTAAAACTTGGCTAGTACAGTAAATCTAAGAGTTTTAGCTTTATTTGTCCGTAACTGGATATAATTGTAACTTGTTAATCTCGCCAAACACAATCTTTACCTCAATTTTGGAAGCTAGGTGAACTTTAGCGTTTCGAATTACATATAGTGAAGACCTCTATAGTGGAAAAATTCACCCAGTCTGTAAAAATTTAGAAATGTTGTCTCCTTGTCTGTCGAACCAGACCAAAAGTGTTCTCAAGTGTTTCAATATATTTCTTAACATAACTAACTTTTCAAAAAAAAGAATACCTTGTGCCCAGATAGCTTAGTTGGTATAGCGTTAGGCTTTTAACCTATCTGTCCAGGGTTCGAGTCCCTGTCTGGGCGATAACAATTTTTAAATTTTGTCATCGGATCTTTTGCAGAATGGATATAAAATATGTTTACAGTCTAACAGATTATTATTTATCTAAAATTTTGCAAATAAGCTTTTAAGTTTCTCAAATATCAGCATCTTTAGCTAACAGTACAGCATAACCAGTATTATTATAATAGAAATGTTCTGGTGGTAGAACCTACACCTACTGTAATATCTCTGTGGTATTAACTTACATGCAGCCCATAACTTTTGGGATTGTTTCTCCTCCGTTACATTTCCTGGCCATTTACCCTTAGCGTCGCGATTAGCCTCAGAAGCAAAAACAGCAAAATCTTATATTTGTTCTTTTTATATCTCTGAAACCACCTATACTATAGAACTACATTTAATAAATTTTGCAGTCTTTCTGTTTGATCTGTTAAATAATCCAATCAATGAAAATATACTTACATAGAAAAATCCTGATATAGTTGGATTCTCAAAAATATATACAATCAGTGTTCTTGATACATTTAGCACCTGATATAGAATAAGTCGAAGTCTAGTTAGAGTTGGCCTGTAAGTGCTTCTGGTACATGTAGTTACTTGAAAAAGCAAATATTGGTTGTGTAAAAAATAGCCTCCTTGTGAAACAGTAAAAATCAAGCTCATTTCCTCGTAATATTAGCTGTAAGTGCTTCTTGCAGATTAACAAAGCTCTGGCGTGTGGTCCTACGTCACCTAAAATCCTTTGTAAGGTTCATGTTGTCCTATAAATTGTCGCTATACATACTAAGTCCCTAGTTACACTAAGCTTTTAGTTTCAATCAGAGAATTTCAGTGTTCAGATAGTGATTGTAGCCTCGTATAATAAACCAAATGGAAATAACCCAAGTGTTGATGCACCCAAAAAAACCAGTAATACTTCAAAAATACTTTGAAAAAGGCTATAAGGCTAAATTATTCTTCTAGAATAGTAAAAAAGTTTAGCAAGTGGACCTATGGTCCATATAGTCAGTCGTCTGTGAACTTCGTCTTGTAATTATATTGTTAAATTGTTATATGTAAGGGGAATTCAGACCTCATAGACACATCATAATTTTCGTTACACTAAAAAATTGCCCTCGTATAAAAGCAAATAGTTGAAATGTTAAACATTTCGTGTACTTTATCCAGTAAGCCTTAGCTAGAAATACAATAAATGCGTTACAGACATAAAAATTAAGCAAGCTTTGATATTCTAGTGGCACATAATAAGTATAAAATATCCTTTAAAATACTCTGACAAATAGTTGTGGGTTTGTCTGAGATCAAAATTTTCAAGTCCTCTCTCCTCTCTCCTGCATAAATAGGCTCTAGAATTCACTAAGCCTCAAAATAATATTGGGTACATAAAATAAAAAGCAGATGGAGAGTGGTGCTGATCGCATCATCTCCAAAATAGCAAAAACAAAAGTATATAGAGCTCTATCTGGTATATTTAGAAAACTTTTACCTAGTATAGCAGTAACAAAATACTCAGCAAACTCTAAAATAAACAAACTTTCCTACGTGGCAGGCGTAACCTGCCCTAAATAAATACATATAGAAATACAGAACCAAAAATAGCATAGTGGAAATCAGTAAACCCTAATAATAATAATAATAATAATAATAATATATTCTGTGGCTTACATATTAGCTAAAAGTACTTTTTTTTTAGTGTTTTTGAAAAAATTAAATAAATACTAAACTCTAAGTTAAAAATTTGTAAATGTATATATGATACAAAACAAAATAAATAAAAATTAATACATACCCTGCAAAAAATCAATAAAAAAGTTGAAAACCTCTCTTTGTGCATCCAAATATAATAACAAATCCTTCCTGACTGGATTAAATTGTGTTATTTGAGTAATAATAAGCCTAAACTTGTAAAATAAAAGGGTAGAACTTGTCAAAACATACTTTTGCATCCAAAATATAATTCAAAACACATCTAAATTGTGTTATTTGAGTAAACTAGAGAATAATCCTGTAAACTTGGAAAAAATCTCTCTCTCTCTCTCTGTGTGTGTGTGTGTGTGTGTGTGTGTGCGTGTGTCTTTGAGAGTCCAAAATGTAATAAAAATGGTGCCTGAATAATATAATTAGTGTCATTTGAGTAAATATTAGGCTAAACTTGTAAAATAAACAAATAAAAGTTGAGAACACACACTTTGTGTGTCGAAAATGTAACTAAAAATCTTTCCTGAACAGATAGAATTGTGTTATTTGAGTAATAATAAGCCTAAACTTGTGAAATAAACAGATAGAAGTTGAGAAAACACACTTTGTGTGTCGAAAATGCGACTAAAAGTCTTTCCTGAACAGATTGAATTGTATTATTTTGGTAATAATAAGCCTAAACTTGTGAAATAAACAGATAGAAGTTGAGATCACACTGTGTGTCGAAAATGCGACTAAAAGTCTTTCCTGAACAGATTGAATTGTATTATTTTGGTAATAATAAGCCTAAACTTGTGAAATAAACAGATAGAAATTGAGATCACACACTCTGTGTGTCGAAAATATAACTAAAAGTCTTTCCTGAACAGATTGAATTGTATTATTTTGGTAATAATAAGCCTAAACTTGTGAAATAAACAGATAGAAGTTGAGAACACACACTTTGTGTGTCGAAAATGTAACTAAAAGTCTTTCCTGAACAGTTAGAATTGTGTTATTTGAGTAAAAAAATAGGCATAAACTTGTAAATAATAAATTAAAAGTTGAAAAAATCTCTTTGTAAATACAAAATTTAATAAAAAATGTTGCCTGAATAGTACAAATAGTGTTATTTTGGTAAAAATTAACATAAAGTTGTAAAATAATAAGTTAAAAGTTGAAAAAATGTCTTTGTGAGTCCAAAATTTAATAAAAAATGTTACCTGATTAGTACAAATAGTGTTATTTTGGTAAAAAATTAATATAAAGTTGTAAAATAATAAGTTAAACGTAGAAAAAAAAGTCTTTGTGAGTCCAAAATTTAATAAAAAATGTTGCTGATTAGTACAAATAGTGTTATTTTGGTAAAAAATTAATATAAAGTTGTAAAATAATAAGTTAAACGTTGAAAAAATGTCTTTGTGAGTCCAAAATTTATTAAAAGTGTTGCCTGAATAGTACAAATAGTGTTATTTTGGTAAAAAATTAACATAAAATTGTAAAATAATAAGTTAAAAAGTTGTAAAAATATCTTTGCGAGTCCAAAATTTAATAAAAAATGTTGCCTGAATAGTACAAATAGTGTTATTTTTGTAAAAAATAAGGATAAGCTGTGAAAATGTTTGACATAAAGTC
>NW_028143862.1:0-23049 GCF_977018435.1 Lepisma saccharinum
CCTACAGATGTACTTCGTGAGAGTGATTCAGCTGATAGTACCCGTAGAGATATAGCCTTGTATTTATCATTTTCAATTGTTTACTTTCATTACTTAAAATATCGACACGGTGATAGTAAAACCTGTGCTAAAGTGATAACAAATGCTCATTCTATATTGTTAAAATGTCATGTATACTTAATAGTTTCTGTGAAAATAACATGAAGTTACGACTATAGGCTAGCCATGTCCAGGTAGGTAACTGAAACTTCTCTTAAGGGACCCCAAAATAAATTATTCTGCGCGCACCTATGCTTACAACATCGCAAGTATAATTATTATTTTGTATTTTGCAAGATAAGGCTACCAAGTTTGTTGTTTTCAATTCAAGTGGCAATCTTAGGGTGACCAGACATACTCTTTTTAAGAGTATTATATTCTTTTAGAGGTTCATATACTCTATACTCTTTTCAATTTGCAAAAATCCCCAAATATACTCTTTTCCTTGCTATTTAATTTAATTCCTTATTTTACGCGTAAAAATGCGTTAAAATCCACAGAAAGAAAAGAAACAATGATATGTAAGTGGAGGTCAGTACAGGCTGAGTCAAATTTAAAAGTGATTGTGCCTCTTATAAAAAATTCTTGTTTACTCTGCAAGCGTTGATTGTGAAAGACTCTTCAGTGTTATGAAAACCTATTGGCGAGAGGTATCAACACTCGAACAAGTAATGAAAGTGAAATTCAATGTGGACATGACCTGTAAAGAGTTTGGACTGGCAATAAAGGACAACTTGAACATACTCAAGAAAGCAAAATCATCCCAGAAGTATGAATGATGGTGCCCATTGGTGAGGAAGTATTTGTAATTAGCTAATTACATTAGACCCATAAGTAATTTGAATTTGTAGAGTGTAGGTCTATTTTATATGGGCTATAATAGAAGCAATAACAAATAGCCACCCTTATTTTCCTTTTCTTTTTATGTTTTTCAACCTACAGACTATACTCTTTTTGGTCAACAAATATCTGGTCACCCTAGGCAATCTTGTTACGCGTCCCTGGAAGTTACGTCAGAGCGATCGTTTGGTAAGTTGGGTTGTATACGTACAGTCATGGACACTTCTGGGTTGTAATGATTGCATTGAAAGTTAATGGGATTGTTATAACCCAGACGTGTCCGTGACTGTACATACAGGTTAGATTTTCAGCGCTCATAGATCAAAAACTAAGCACTTTCGAGGTTATGAGTATGAGGAAAAGTTTCTTGTTTTTTTATATATATATATATATATCAGCATCCAACCGTTGTTGAAGTTGTTTTAGGACACCCTGTATATGTTGGAGGTGGGGGGGGGGCGAGCATGAGTGCATGTAAAACTCATATAAGGTCTTAGATTTATACTGCCCACCCTAATTTATGAATATACAGCTTCTGCCCACCCGGTCGAAAATTTTTGGCGCCGCCCCTGCACATCGATGGTATAATGATAACATCGTTGCCATGTGATCACGGGGTCCCGGGTTCGATATCCGCTGGAGGCACATGGCACAGTGGTTCGGATCCAACTTTAAACTGCAGGTTCAGTCCCGATTAGCATTTCTGTTCGTAAAATGGACGTAAAACCACAACCCAATCAATCAATTTTACAACTTATTTTCCTTCAAGTCGTTCGGCGTCCAGGGCAGACTCCCTCCGCCCCCTAGCTACGGTACTGAAGACTAAGAAAAGCAGGTAATGCGAGCGAGCGATCAAGAACATTTTGCGAAAAGTATTTTTATTTGCATAAAATTTCAAGTTGTGGGCGGTAATTGCAGGTACACTTAGCCGTCAATGTTTTTCCCCCCTGTCCCCCCAAGAACTCATTTCCGTCCAAGGTTAGAGGGCAATGCCTCCCCTGCCCCTCCCCCCACCCCCTGTGGTCGCGCCTCTGCATCGGAATGAAAGTGGCGACCCGTGAGCTGCGTTCGCGCTAAATCTTTCGTTGCTGGGTCGCCTGATGTCGACAAATAAACTCAAGGTCAACAGATTTAGGGTCGCGTAGGTCGTGCAGGGAAACGTGTAAACTGCTTACGTGCCAGCTATGATGTAAGCGCTCTCATTTTGATAGGAGTGTTTGGGCTTGATTACGTCAGGGGGAATGATTTCCTTACGCTAACCTGATGTGAGGGTAGGAAGTATGAAGTAGGAATGAAGTTAATGGCAAGCACAAACACACCTGTTGTATGCACAGTAAGGCTAATCGGGATTAAACCTACAGTTTATAACTATGATCTGTATGCCTCCACCGGGTATCGAACCAGGGACTTCTTGATTAGAAGGGAACAACCCTACCACTGAGCCATCGGGGAAGCCGAATTAAATATTATCATGAGGATTCATAACATACCCAACTTACAGACCCTATTTCCAAGATGTCTCAACTACAATTTTACATTAAACAACTCTGGGAATAATTGAATGTCGATGCTAAATTAAGATGTAACACAATTCAAACAAGTTTCGCATGTAGCAGTTTGCTAGCTTCTTCCTTGCTCAATTCATTCAACTTAAATTGACAATTTGTACTAGGTGGTTAACCGTGGCGACAAAGTACGAGAGTGGTGGAAAATGTGCTAATCTAATAAGAGGAAATGAAATATTTCCGCAGCATTTGTCTCAAGTGACGGTGGAAATTTCAAGTCAACACAGAAAGCAAAAGAACTTCTGTTGTCTGCTACTATTGAAATCAATTGGTGGAACGCCCACTACAGGGAAACACACGAAATGTCAATCAAGACGTCTGCATGTTATCTTAAAGGTTATCGCCCGTTGAGAAGCCGGAATCGCGTCTGTTGAGTTCTGTTGGCGCGTTTAACAACGTCTCAGTGGGCGTTAAGCTTAACCCGTGAATTACAACCGGCTACTTCCAAAAACGAATCCGTTATCTTAGACGTTGAAAAGTAACGAGGGGTCCGACAGCCCCGAGTGAAACTTAATTTGTCTACCATTTTGTGATACAAACTGACATGGCAATCCTCTTGAATGTACCCTATGCTAGGTGCTTGCACTTTAGACGTATTTCTACGCTCTCTCGTGTGCGTCTAAATGAGTTACACTTCTTGACACAAATATCACTGACTTTTATTCCACAGAAGTCGAGATTTGTTGAACTTTTAAGTTTTGAAAGTGAAAGTAATTAGAAAATATTAATTAACTCTCTACATTCCTAAAGCGGAAAGTGCGAGCGTCCCCTTGTAATCGAGGGATCCCGGGTTCGATACCGGTTTGAGGCACATGATGGTTCGGATCACACTTTAAAGAGTAGGCCCAGTCCCGACTAGCCATACTGTGCATGGAGTAGACTTAAAACACAAACTCGAACTTAAACTCTAAAGTAGAAAGTTTATTGTCACAGCAACCTAAACTTTTTATCCGTTCCTACAATGGGTAAGTTTAATTCAGGTTTCCCCATTGTTACCAGTTTCCTTATAAGCATCTTATTTATTGCCATTCCATCTTCGTCTTGACCTCTCTATAAATTTCCTACAATTAGGTTTCCCAACCAGGATTCTGTAAGTTTTATTTCTTCTCCCATTCGTGCTTCTTGACCTGCCCAAAGCTATCGTCTTTATTTAATAATTCTAATAACATCTGGTGATGAATATAGATTATCAAATTCATTATTTTTTACCCATCATAATTTTTCCTATTTCCGACATACGACTCGCACAAGACCCTGAATGAAAAAGAGGTGGTCAACTGAGCAACACATGAACATTTGAAAATCCTTGGAGAGAACAGTTGTTTGGCAAAATGAACGACAAATAACGTTTTCATTTGTTTCAACCGGAGACACTGGCACAGTTCCTCTGTAAGACTTAATCCAACTCATTAATAATGGATCGGGACACTGAGGGACGTGGTCCTCCAGCCTCCTCTCGCCACTCACACTACGCATCCCTCTCTCTTGGTATACTTTTGCGTAGATTGTGTATCATAGCTGTTACAATAGCGGAAGTGTCCCCTTTAGGATTGGAATATGGAAGAGGATTCTAGTATTTGTAGGGAGAAGTTTCTGACCTTGGTGCCTATTAATAAAACCAAGGTGTGTGTATATATGTTTGGGTTTTCTAAGATTATTGTACTTGAGGAATAAATATAATAAAAGAAAAGTATATACAGAATATGAATATAAAATATAAAAAACAAAATCATATATATGTTTGACCAGTGTTTCCAAAATTTCTAAATAGACTTGTATATGTTAAGGATTTGGTTGGTGCTGATTTTCAGCTTGAAAATCTTACGGAAATTTATAATGAAAAATATAATAAAATACTAACTTGGAATATATGATAGTATCTAGTAAATTTATTGAGTAATATAAGTCCTTAGACCTTAAGCCTCCCAAAGGAACAGGAGTTGCAAGTATCTGGTCTTCCTTCTTTTAGTCCCTTTTTCCACCAGTAACAAGCGGCACTTTGTCGAACTTCAACAACAGCTATTATCAAAGTCTTGGATGTTGTACTAAACGCTGCTAGGATCCTTAACAGGACATTCCGTTGTACAGATCTGAGACTATCTCTGATTTGTTTTTGCGCTGTGAGATGCGCCCAGACTGACGCAGCATAGCATATCACTGGCATATCATTACTACAGTATGAGCAAATAATTTCAATGGTGCACAATAACGTTTTGTGTGAACAACAAATCACACAGCATTTCACAGTGATAGTCGCTCCTGCGGCATCCAAACATATTTTTTAGAAAATAATTTTAGGCATTATATGTTTCAGAATAGTATTTCATATATTTACATTACCAAGGGTCCCGGGTTCGAATCCCGGTCGGGCTTGGTTGTTTGTGAATGTCCATTCATCAATTTCATCATTTCATCACTCACCCCCATCTTCGCAAATTAGCCAAGAGGCACAAAACGCGAAGTAAAATAAACTAAATCAAATCAAAAATCAAAAATATATTTACATTACATATATAGTATTTTATAGACTGAGCCTTACACTTAACTTTTGTAGTCAACAATCATAACTAATTGATATATTACCTACGTGTAAAACGCAGATTTTCAGTTCTGAGATGGATGTTCATTGTATGTTTAAGTCCACTTTATCCTCATATTCGGCGTTTGTTGAAAGCTCTTTCTGTTTCAGTGTACATACTCTACGTTTAAAATAGACTTTCCCAGCTATATTTTCTGTTTCCTATTCTTTTGTTATTCTAAGAGGCTTCTGTTTATGTTTTCTGATTCGTGTGTTTCGCTCTTGCTGCTTTCTGGTTTCCCATTAATTCCACCCCCCCCCTTTCCTCCCCCGTTGACAATTTTCTTTAAGACTCCTCGAACAAAATAAGCAAGGAAATCGTTAACTGGAATATCCTAACATAACAAAAGTCTGAATGGAATACATGTACGTACCCTACATATTTTTTAAATATTTAAACAAGTACACAATTCGAACAAGTGTTCTCGGATTACCAGTCAGGTTAAATTGGAGTTGGCTTCCAACGTTTCGAGGGCATACATTGAATAGCAATGCTAAGTTTTAGATTGGCACAGAATTTCCATAGTAAGGAGGGAACGAACTTTGAAGTTCGGGGAGGGGGGCAATCAATATTTAGCGCTTTGGCAAAAAATTCGTATGATGATCATTATTTAGACACCATACCATTTGATGATAGTATGGTATAAAGTGGATTTTACTCTGGATTATTCGCTAAGCGCCATTGCAGTGGGTGTCATAGCCATCCGCCTCTCTTCCTTCTCTCCTAAATAAAACATCTGATGCATGAAAATGCAGTGAAGTAAAATAGAGCACAGACTACTAAATAGGAAATCCACGGGTAACTATTCGTTATTTTGCGTTACTTTTCTGCCACTTTAGGATAATGAAGGTGAGAGAGATGGTTTGACACAGCATCAGGTACGGGGGTGCCACGAGCTCAGAGACAACAAAGTGGGTGCTGAAGAAGCAAGAAGAGAACAATTTGGAACTGTGTGAAAATATTTACTCCTTATTAAATTAATATTATTGCCGGTTTCTTAATTAATGCCCTAATTATTTTCTTGCTCTATTCGCTTGCAGTGCATTGCACAGTGTTCAACAGTGGATTGAAGTAAAGGGGCATAGAGCGCTGGAAGTCACCACTATAGAAAAAAATAAATTAAAAAATGTACAATTTTTACGGTTCACATTATGTGATATTATATACGAAAAGATTATTGTAGGTCTTGTCTTACCATTTACATGATATTGAACCACTTTTCCACCACATTTATTAGTGATGCACCCTTTTCGTTTTTGGCGCCCATGAGCAAGTGGAGAATAATTTGGGAAAGAGTAAATAGCACGGCATCCTTTGAAAGTATTGACGCAAAATTAAATTAATGTAATATTCTTGTAAGTATGCAAATAAATAGATATAAAAATTTTCCCGCTAGCTTCGCTCGCAATTATCCCTATTTGGGTCTTAATAAGTTGATTGTGAATGATTATACTGTAGCTACATTACGGTTTGATTTCATTTTTGTTATTTAGCGTCGCTTTTCTTTCACTTTGAGCTGGTCGCGACGATGAGAATAAATTATGATATGATAAAATTGATGAAGAAACACTTACAAATAACACTCATGCCCAGCCCGAAATTCAAACCCCTGGTCTTTGGCTGTGGTAATCACACGGCCACGAAGGTCGGCTACTACATTGCCAGACACGACCAATATTCTTGGTGTTGATTGAATATTTTAGTAAATTTAGGAGATGATGCCGCAGTTCATTAGGTGAATCACTTTCCAAAAAGCTCAAAAAGTGCTTTTGCAACAGGAAAACGCGCCATCCCACAAATCGAGCGTCTCAAAGGCAACAAATTCTATTTTCACTATCTACGGCTCTGTGTATGAAACGATAATTGAATCAATCATACGAACAAACAAGTTTTGGTTAAGACAACTGCAGGACCAATATTTGGTTTGCCCCACTGGTGTACGCAGGGTAAGGGTTGGGAGAGATGATGGTGCTGTAGCTCCACAATTACCTATGAATTTTTGAGAAAATTTGAAATTCTGAGAAAATTAATTTTTCAAATGAAAGCACTAAAAACTCTGGAAAGGGCAAAATGATAAAAGCAAACTCCCCTTAAAACAACCCCCGACATTTGTCTTTGAACAACTTTAAAAAGGAAGGCAAAAAATAATATTTATGAAATATTTTATATCCCGTCTTCTCCCAGAACTCAGTGAAGCAGCTATGTAATATCCACCTTTACAATTCCGGCCGCCTCCGAAACGAAAAATCATGCGTATGCAAGTGGTGTGCCCAGTTAGATTTTTGTATCTTATCATTCAGTTGTGGGCTTTTTAACATCTATTCCCCGACCAAAAACACTGCATACACATAATTTATTTTCTGACATTTTCTGCGTGTCGAAAATATACATTTTAAGATATAACTATTGACCACTTGACAGGCTATTGCATCCAAATTAAAATCAGTTACTATATTTATCAAAATAATATTGGAGGGTTATGATGATCGAATTTAGTTATGAATTTTGGACTATTATCCTTATGCTTGGTGCCTTGAAATTCTTTATTTGGGAGACTCCGTTCAGGACCTTGAGGGGGATGGACATTCCTGGTGTAGGGAATCATAGTCCCTCTTTGGCCCAGTAAAAAGAATGTCTAAAGCAGGAAATGGTGGCAAAAAGATGGCTAACGAAAGTCCTTGGTATGTCACTGTATGTAGAGTTCGGTAGAGTTTTATTTTTAAACCCACTTTATGCACATAAATGCTTTTCGGGACTGTGGTCTTGTAGTTTAAAGTGGAATCCGAACAACTTGTACCTCCACCTTGCATTAAATCCGGAGCCCTTTGATTACAAACAGGTCGCTTTACCACTACGCTACTCATCAAAGAAAGAAAAACTGAAACTCTTCCACAACTTTTCAAGACAGGAACTGTTCCATTTGGAACATAGAAGGGGAGGAGAAAGGTCTGTTCCTCTTTCTGATAGCGAAGGAAGTGTGATAATTGACATTGACATTTCTTAACATTTTGATGTTTTCCCCTCAAAAATAGGACGAGGCCCCAATGATTTTTTTATTTCCATGTGTTAGTACATACAGCGTAAGTCAAAATGATTTCTTCCAATTTCAGTGTCTATTTATTTCATTGTAATCATACGTAAATGACTGATATTACACACAGATTGAAAAACTCAAAATGTTTTTCCTGGCATATTATAAATATTCTCTGTGCGATCCACGTGTTACACGACACACATCTAGTCTATAATCAAGTTCCTGCCATACTCTTCCTAGCATGTCAGGGTCCACGCCGGCTATGGCTGCAGTGATGCTCTCACGCATTTCCACCAATGTTGTAGCATTTTCTAATTGACTTGCCAAAAGGCGGTTCAACCACAAATCTTGTTCGGAAATGTCGCTGAACGAGAATAAAGAACGCTTTCTGCTGTCCAGCGGTAGCCATTTTTCTCACTGCTACTAAACTGCCTTCTAGTGGCTGACAGCGCAACTACGAGTCTTCAATAGAAAGAGAGAGAAAACTTTTTGAGATTGTATTCCATAAAAAAATTACATATGCAAGAAAAGCTAATTACCTTTCATATAAGAAATGAACGAAATCGGGAACATCATTTTGACTTAGGCTGTATATTCAGCTACCATATGACATACCAAGTTTTACTCTTCCCTTTTGCTGTTTTGAGAAAAGCCTAATTCTAAAGTTGCGGATTTCGCAATAATTTAGTATTTAAAGGGTTATATCTACTAACAGTGTCAATATCCAAGTAATGTGCTATTTCAGTGAGTGATAATAGTGAGCTTTCATGCCGAGGAAAAAAAATGGTAGCGTTGTTTAATCAAGATATTACTGGCCGAAATAAGTAAAAAATACAGTGGAAACGTGTATTTTGGGCCCTCTTTATTGCCGCATAACAATGGAAAGCAACATTACCCCATGAAACAATTTAATCTATACAAGCAAGCAGTCTTACACTAACAACATATTTTTAAGAGGTATAGATAGAACCTCAGAATTGCATGTTTAAGGCCAGTGGTGGCGACTGGGTTCCAAAACCTGGGGGTGGGGCGGTGCAATGAAAATTTACTTTCTCTTGGTAGACAAGGCTTACCATTAAGAGGCCATAGCGAGGAGGCAAAAAAATGGGGAGCAACAATCCCTTAAATCGTCGCCACTGTTTCAGGCTGCCATTTTAATTAGAACGTGAAATCAGAACATTTTTTACCACACGACTCCTCTATTTCCAAGCATTAATATCGTGTGCCGGAACCATCTGAGTATGCGTGTTTGCCCATTTCTTCTCATCAGGCATCAAAACATCTGTGGTATCTGTGAGTGTCTTTACGAAGCTGTTACAAATGCACGGAATGGTCAATCCACTCGACAACGCGAGATTCTAACTGTGGGCTGCGAACTGAACGCAGGCAGTTCTCGAACATTTCTATCTGATTCGAACCAGAACACCACTAATGTGTCTTGTCCTCCCATGTTTGCAGCTCTTATGAAAGCCGAAACCCACCAAATTGTCCATATTCAGGCACTCGCAAGTGTTCAAAATTGTGATTGATTCATTGATCTGCTTTATTTTACTTCGCCTTTTGTGCCACTTTTGGCTAATTTGCGGAGATTGGGATGAGTGATGATATTATGAAATTGATGAATGGACACTCAAAAAACATCCATGTCCAGGCCGGGATTTGAACCCGGTACCCCTGGCCTCGTAGCGCTATGTGATAAGCACTCCTCCACTAGGGGCGGCTGTTTAAAGATGCCTATCACAGCTTCCTCAGTCTTGTCATATATCGGTACGAAACAAAGGAAGTTTTCTCGAATATAGCCGGATTGAGAAACAATTAATGCACAGTTCCCAACACATCTAATGTTTCGTCTCCCAATGTGATCAAATGCTTGTCTACAGTGACGTGCCCAAGGGAGGGTTGGTGGGGTCATAACCCCATTTAACAAAGTATTCCTTAAAAAAATTAGAACGTCACAGACAAATATGGCAAAATGAAGACTGACCACCAAAAATAGTATTCATAACCCCTCTTCCTTCCGAAAATTCTGGGGATACCACTCTTTATCTCGGACACATTATTTATAATGAACTCACCAGAAGTTTTTATCATTTCGTATTGGAGACTTAAGTAAGATCGTTCTTCCTGCAGGTTTGTATATGATCCTTTAGGGTGTTGTCGCCTGCCTTCGCACCTAACCTTAACAAAGCCCTAATTTTCCATCCTTGTGACTTGGATCTTCAAGACTTTAGAAGATTGATTGAATTGCTTTATTTTACTTCGCTTTTTGTGCCACTTTTGGCTAATTTGCGAATATGGGGATAAGTGACGATATGATGAAATTGATGAATGGACACTCAAAAACATCCATGCCCAGGTCAGGATTCGAACCCGGAACCCTTGGCGTCGTAGCGCGATGTTGCAACATCCTCCAGTTGGACACCAGTCGTCACAAAGTTAGTCCGTTACTCCATTTGTCGGGAACATTAGACTCTTAGTAACTCATCAAGGCTTGCTGGGTAACAAGTATAAAAAGGCCAATATCTGAAATATCAGTATCTGATGTAGGTTCACACATGCATATGCATTTTTCTATTATATAAGGTTACAAACCGCATACACGGAATTTGGTCCGGGCACAACTAAATCATCAATCAGAACTTTGTTTTTCAGTTGATTTGTGCAGTTTATTTCTTTCTTAATAAACTGCTCTAATACCCGGTATTGCTGAAATATTAACTTTAGAGAAAGAGACCTTCGATCTCTTCAGCCCTCGACCCGAAATAGCACTACACTGAGGCTCCGGAAGTTCCGCTGTCGTCATTGTCTTCATCTTTGGACCCGAACTGGAACTAGATGTAGACTTCGTTACTTTTCATTTTCAAATCACTAGATCTTATAAAGCCACCAATGGACACTGATCGGCTGTATGAATTGCCACACTTACCTCTGAAGTCTCATTAACCGATTCTATTGTACAGATCAACCGGGAAATGAATATTTTCATATTCTAGAACGTTCAGCAGGAAAACGATTCGTTAATATAGCCAGTAGTAGTTCGACTCCTTCTCTTATTCAAGAACGTTCCCTCTCGCGCTTTCCAGAGATTAAAAATTACAACGAATCGTCCTACTTGTGGCGCTACCTTTGTTGTGCAGCTTTCAAATGCTGACAAGTTTTTTATAGTGCTCAAGTTCGCTGCGACAATACCGAAAGCGCAAGAAAAGTTTACGTGCAATATTATGAAAATAGGATTATAAAACATTCTTCGTCTTGCCTTGATAATTATTTCTCTCTTTAAGTCATCGTCCTATTATTCAAGAAGACAAAAACCTATTTTTTTCTAAAGTAAATTGAAAAATTTCCGATCCTCACCTTGGGTACGTGCTATTAACAATAAGAGGGTTATAGAGCATTCTCTGTCTTGTCTCGATAATCATAACTCTCAAATTATGATCACATTATTCAAGAAACTAAAAGCCTCATTTTATCTAGTGTAAACAGAAAATTTTCGGTGGGGGGCTCGAGCCCCCTTGGATACGTGCCTGATGTCAGATTAAGATCGATGACTTGCCTGTTGTATGCAGTAATAAGGATCTCACTTCAAAACCTTTCTACGCTGAATATGACATGGTTTAACGAGTTGAACAAGGGATGCTGGACGGCGTGAGGAAGAAAATGAAGGGGTGATGAAGCACCCTTCCCCACCTCCTGGCGACCCCCCTGATTCTAAGTAAACCCAAACTCATACACGAAAATAGTTATCGAACTACTAACACCGAAAAAGTTACCAACTGTATATTGCCAAGTTCATACTTAATGCCAATCTTACATACCTACAAGTTTCTTGTGAACAATTTAATAAGTGTAAAATATCAGCACTATGCCACGAAAATTTGAGTTTCTGTTGTCTCGGCACGTGAGGTTGTCAGTTTCGGAATGGTGTTCTTCCTTAATCCACAAAGCTGCATACTTTGGGGCAGGGAAATCTTATGACTGAACCATAAATAACAAATGATTTTTCAATTGTGTCTGTTACATAGTTAAGACATGGAATAATATATCCTTTCAATTCCATTTTTCTTTAAAGGGATAAAAACACTTCTTGCAGGGATAAAAATAATTTTCTTTTGCAGGGGATAAATTTATTGTGGTGAGGAAATCACCGGCACCCCTTTCGCTTAATTCGCACACTGCTTAACTAATTTAATTATTAACCTTCCTAAAATACCACTCTTTCTCCCCTCTGTCTTAACACATTCTCCCCGCTCCCGAACTTTCGTTTCATTACTAACATAAAAAGTAAAGTGTTCCCCTGTGCTTTGCACGAAGCTATGAAGGCGTATACGGCGTGTGGAGTTAGGGCCCCACACTTTCTTGATCACGGCCGAAGGTGGGGCCGCCTTTATCTCCCAGAGTATCCTCCACGATGTCTGTCAACCTGTAGTAGCACCATTTTGAATTCGAAAAATTCCTATGCCAGGATGATCTATGGGTTTTGTATAGTTTTGAACAACCTTTAAAAAGTTTTGAATCCGATTCAGTTTTTCGTAATAACGAATTCAAAAATGCTGCTACAGGTTGACGCCTCAGTAGCACTTTCACCAAATTCAACGGAAACGATGCCATTTCGTAGTCTAGGTTATGTATCGTTTTGAACAACCTTCAGAAAGTTTTGAATCCGAAGGACAACTTCAAAAATTCAAATTCAAAAATGCTACTATAGCAGCACTTGTTTTGAATTCGAAACATTCCTATGCCAGGATGATCTATGGGTTTTGTATAGTTTTGAACAACCTTTAAAAAGTTTTGAATCCGATTCAGTTTTTCGTAATAACGAATTCAAAAATGCTACTACAGGTTGACGCCTCAGTAGCACTTTCACCAAATTCAACGGAAACGATGCCATTTCGTAGTCTAGGTTATGTATCGTTTTGAACAACCTTCAGAAAGTTTTGAATCCGAAGGACAACTTCAAAAATTCAAATTCAAAAATGCTACTATAGCAGCACTTGTTTTGAATTCGAAAAATTCCTATGCCAGGATGATCTATGGGTTTTGTATAGTTTTGAACAACCTTTAAAAAGTTTTGAATCCGATTCAGTTTTTCGTAATAACGAATTCAAAAATGCTACTACAGGTTGACGCCTCAGTAGCACTTTCACCAAATTCAACGGAAACGATGCCATTTCGTAGTCTAGGTTATGTATCGTTTTGAACAACCTTCAGAAAGTTTTGAATCCGAAGGACAACTTCAAAAATTCAAATTCAAAAATGCTACTATAGCAGCACTTGTTTTGAATTCGAAAAATTCCTATGCCAGGATGATCTATGGGTTTTGTATAGTTTTGAACAACCTTTAAAAAGTTTTGAATCCGATTCAGTTTTTCGTAATAACGAATTCAAAAATGCTACTACAGGTTGACGCCTCAGTAGCACTTTCACCAAATTCAACGGAAACGATGCCATTTCGTAGTCTAGGTTATGTATCGTTTTGAACAACCTTCAGAAAGTTTTGAATCCGAAGGACAACTTCAAAAATTCAAATTCAAAAATGCTACTATAGCAGCACTTGTTTTGAATTCGAAACATTCCTATGCCAGGATGATCTATGGGTTTTGTATAGTTTTGAACAACCTTTAAAAAGTTTTGAATCCGATTCAGTTTTTCGTAATAACGAATTCAAAAATGCTGCTACAGGTTGACGCCTCAGTAGCACTTTCACCAAATTCAACGGAAACGATGCCATTTCGTAGTCTAGGTTATGTATCGTTTTGAACAACCTTCAGAAAGTTTTGAATCCGAAGGACAACTTCAAAAATTCAAATTCAAAAATGCTACTATAGCAGCACTTGTTTTGAATTCGAAACATTCCTATGCCAGGATGATCTATGGGTTTTGTATAGTTTTGAACAACCTTTAAAAAGTTTTGAATCCGATTCAGTTTTTCGTAATAACGAATTCAAAAATGCTACTACAGGTTGACGCCTCAGTAGCACTTTCACCAAATTCAACGGAAACGATGCCATTTCGTAGTCTAGGTTATGTATCGTTTTGAACAACCTTCAGAAAGTTTTGAATCCGAAGGACAACTTCAAAAATTCAAATTCAAAAATGCTACTATAGCAGCACTTGTTTTGAATTCGAAAAATTCCTATGCCAGGATGATCTATGGGTTTTGTATAGTTTTGAACAACCTTTAAAAAGTTTTGAATCCGATTCAGTTTTTCGTAATAACGAATTCAAAAATGCTACTACAGGTTGACGCCTCAGTAGCACTTTCACCAAATTCAACGGAAACGATGCCATTTCGTAGTCTAGGTTATGTATCGTTTTGAACAACCTTCAGAAAGTTTTGAATCCGAAGGACAACTTCAAAAATTCAAATTCAAAAATGCTACTATAGCAGCACTTGTTTTGAATTCGAAACATTCCTATGCCAGGATGATCTATGGGTTTTGTATAGTTTTGAACAACCTTTAAAAAGTTTTGAATCCGATTCAGTTTTTCGTAATAACGAATTCAAAAATGCTGCTACAGGTTGACGCCTCAGTAGCACTTTCACCAAATTCAACGGAAACGATGCCATTTCGTAGTCTAGGTTATGTATCGTTTTGAACAACCTTCAGAAAGTTTTGAATCCGAAGGACAACTTCAAAAATTCAAATTCAAAAATGCTACTATAGCAGCACTTGTTTTGAATTCGAAAAAATCCTATGCCAGGATGATCTATGGGTTTTGTATAGTTTTGAACAACCTTTAAAAAGTTTTGAATCCGATTCAGTTTTTCGTAATAACGAATTCAAAAATGCTACTACAGGTTGACGCCTCAGTAGCACTTTCACCAAATTCAACGGAAACGATGCCATTTCGTAGTCTAGGTTATGTATCGTTTTGAACAACCTTCAGAAAGTTTTGAATCCGAAGGACAACTTCAAAAATTCAAATTCAAAAATGCTACTATAGCAGCACTTGTTTTGAATTCGAAAAAATCCTATGCCAGGATGATCTATGGGTTTTGTATAGTTTTTAACAACCTTTAAAAAGTTTTGAATCCGATTCAGTTTTTCGTAATAACGAATTCAAAAATGCTACTACAGGTTGACGCCTCAGTAGCACTTTCACCAAATTCAACGGAAACGATGCCATTTCGTAGTCTAGGTTATGTATCGTTTTGAACAACCTTCAGAAAGTTTTGAATCCGAAGGACAACTTCAAAAATTCAAATTCAAAAATGCTACTATAGCAGCACTTGTTTTGAATTCGAAAAATTCCTATGCCAGGATGATCTATGGGTTTTGTATAGTTTTGAACAACCTTTAAAAAGTTTTGAATCCGATTCAGTTTTTCGTAATAACGAATTCAAAAATGCTACTACAGGTTGACGCCTCAGTAGCACTTTCACCAAATTCAACGGAAACGATGCCATTTCGTAGTCTAGGTTATGTATCGTTTTGAACAACCTTCAGAAAGTTTTGAATCCGAAGGACAACTTCAAAAATTCAAATTCAAAAATGCTACTATAGCAACACTTGTTTTGAATTCGAAACATTCCTATGCCAGGATGATCTATGGGTTTTGTATAGTTTTGAACAACCTTTAAAAAGTTTTGAATCCGATTCAGTTTTTCGTAATAACGAATTCAAAAATGCTACTACAGGTTGACGCCTCAGTAGCACTTTCACCAAATTCAACGGAAACGATGCCATTTCGTAGTCTAGGTTATGTATCGTTTTGAACAACCTTCAGAAAGTTTTGAATCCGAAGGACAACTTCAAAAATTCAAATTCAAAAATGCTACTATAGCAGCACTTGTTTTGAATTCGAAAAATTCCTATGCCAGGATGATCTATGGGTTTTGTATAGTTTTGAACAACCTTTAAAAAGTTTTGAATCCGATTCAGTTTTTCGTAATAACGAATTCAAAAATGCTACTACAGGTTGACGCCTCAGTAGCACTTTCACCAAATTCAACGGAAACGATGCCATTTCGTAGTCTAGGTTATGTATCGTTTTGAACAACCTTCAGAAAGTTTTGAATCCGAAGGACAACTTCAAAAATTCAAATTCAAAAATGCTACTATAGCAGCACTTGTTTTGAATTCGAAAAATTCCTATGCCAGGATGATCTATGGGTTTTGTATAGTTTTGAACAACCTTTAAAAAGTTTTGAATCCGATTCAGTTTTTCGTAATAACGAATTCAAAAATGCTACTACAGGTTGACGCCTCAGTAGCACTTTCACCAAATTCAACGGAAACGATGCCATTTCGTAGTCTAGGTTATGTATCGTTTTGAACAACCTTCAGAAAGTTTTGAATCCGAAGGACAACTTCAAAAATTCAAATTCAAAAATGCTACTATAGCAGCACTTGTTTTGAATTCGAAAAAATCCTATGCCAGGATGATCTATGGGTTTTGTATAGTTTTGAACAACCTTTAAAAAGTTTTGAATCCGATTCAGTTTTTCGTAATAACGAATTCAAAAATGCTACTACAGGTTGACGCCTCAGTAGCACTTTCACCAAATTCAACGGAAACGACGCCATTTCGTAGTCTAGGTTATGTATCGTTTTGAACAACCTTCAGAAAGTTTTGAATCCGAAGGACAACTTCAAAAATTCAAATTCAAAAATGCTACTATAGCAGCACTTGTTTTGAATTCGAAAAATTCCTATGCCAGGATGATCTATGGGTTTTGTATAGTTTTGAACAACCTTTAAAAAGTTTTGAATCCGATTCAGTTTTTCGTAATAACGAATTCAAAAATGCTACTACAGGTTGACGCCTCAGTAGCACTTTCACCAAATTCAACGGAAACGATGCCATTTCGTAGTCTAGGTTATGTATCGTTTTGAACAACCTTCAGAAAGTTTTGAATCCGAAGGACAACTTCAAAAATTCAAATTCAAAAATGCTACTATAGCAGCACTTGTTTTGAATTCGAAACATTCCTATGCCAGGATGATCTATGGGTTTTGTATAGTTTTGAACAACCTTTAAAAAGTTTTGAATCCGATTCAGTTTTTCGTAATAACGAATTCAAAAATGCTACTACAGGTTGACGCCTCAGTAGCACTTTCACCAAATTCAACGGAAACGATGCCATTTCGTAGTCTAGGTTATGTATCGTTTTGAACAACCTTCAGAAAGTTTTGAATCCGAAGGACAACTTCAAAAATTCAAATTCAAAAATGCTACTATAGCAGCACTTGTTTTGAATTCGAAAAATTCCTATGCCAGGATGATCTATGGGTTTTGTATAGTTTTGAACAACCTTTAAAAAGTTTTGAATCCGATTCAGTTTTTCGTAATAACGAATTCAAAAATGCTACTACAGGTTGACGCCTCAGTAGCACTTTCACCAAATTCAATGGAAACGATGCCATTTCGTAGTCTAGGTTATGTATCGTTTTGAACAACCTTCAGAAAGTTTTGAATCCGAAGGACAACTTCAAAAATTCAAATTCAAAAATGCTACTATAGCAGCACTTGTTTTGAATTCGAAAAATTCCTATGCCAGGATGATCTATGGGTTTTGTATAGTTTTGAACAACCTTTAAAAAGTTTTGAATCCGATTCAGTTTTTCGTAATAACGAATTCAAAAATGCTACTACAGGTTGACGCCTCAGTAGCACTTTCACCAAATTCAACGGAAACGATGCCATTTCGTAGTCTAGGTTATGTATCGTTTTGAACAACCTTCAGAAAGTTTTGAATCCGAAGGACAACTTCAAAAATTCAAATTCAAAAATGCTACTATAGCAGCACTTGTTTTGAATTCGAAAAATTCCTATGCCAGGATGATCTATGGGTTTTGTATAGTTTTGAACAACCTTTAAAAAGTTTTGAATCCGATTCAGTTTTTCGTAATAACGAATTCAAAAATGCTACTACAGGTTGACGCCTCAGTAGCACTTTCACCAAATTCAACGGAAACGATGCCATTTCGTAGTCTAGGTTATGTATCGTTTTGAACAACCTTCAGAAAGTTTTGAATCCGAAGGACAACTTCAAAAATTCAAATTCAAAAATGCTACTATAGCAGCACTTGTTTTGAATTCGAAAAAATCCTATGCCAGGATGATCTATGGGTTTTGTATAGTTTTGAACAACCTTTAAAAAGTTTTGAATCCGATTCAGTTTTTCGTAATAACGAATTCAAAAATGCTACTACAGGTTGACGCCTCAGTAGCACTTTCACCAAATTCAACGGAAACGATGCCATTTCGTAGTCTAGGTTATGTATCGTTTTGAACAACCTTCAGAAAGTTTTGAATCCGAAGGACAACTTCAAAAATTCAAATTCAAAAATGCTACTATAGCAGCACTTGTTTTGAATTCGAAAAAATCCTATGCCAGGATGATCTATGGGTTTTGTATAGTTTTGAACAACCTTTAAAAAGTTTTGAATCCGATTCAGTTTTTCGTAATAACGAATTCAAAAATGCTACTACAGGTTGACGCCTCAGTAGCACTTTCACCAAATTCAACGGAAACGATGCCATTTCGTAGTCTAGGTTATGTATCGTTTTGAACAACCTTCAGAAAGTTTTGAATCCGAAGGACAACTTCAAAAATTCAAATTCAAAAATGCTACTATAGCAGCACTTGTTTTGAATTCGAAAAATTCCTATGCCAGGATGATCTATGGGTTTTGTATAGTTTTGAACAACCTTTAAAAAGTTTTGAATCCGATTCAGTTTTTCGTAATAACGAATTCAAAAATGCTACTACAGGTTGACGCCTCAGTAGCACTTTCACCAAATTCAACGGAAACGATGCCATTTCGTAGTCTAGGTTATGTATCGTTTTGAACAACCTTCAGAAAGTTTTGAATCCGAAGGACAACTTCAAAAATTCAAATTCAAAAATGCTACTATAGCAGCACTTGTTTTGAATTCGAAAAATTCCTATGCCAGGATGATCTATGGGTTTTGTATAGTTTTGAACAACCTTTAAAAAGTTTTGAATCCGATTCAGTTTTTCGTAATAACGAATTCAAAAATGCTACTACAGGTTGACGCCTCAGTAGCACTTTCACCAAATTCAACGGAAACGATGCCATTTCGTAGTCTAGGTTATGTATCGTTTTGAACAACCTTCAGAAAGTTTTGAATCCGAAGGACAACTTCAAAAATTCAAATTCAAAAATGCTACTATAGCAGCACTTGTTTTGAATTCGAAAAATTCCTATGCCAGGATGATCTATGGGTTTTGTATAGTTTTGAACAACCTTTAAAAAGTTTTGAATCCGATTCAGTTTTTCGTAATAACGAATTCAAAAATGCTACTACAGGTTGACGCCTCAGTAGCACTTTCACCAAATTCAACGGAAACGATGCCATTTCGTAGTCTAGGTTATGTATCGTTTTGAACAACCTTCAGAAAGTTTTGAATCCGAAGGACAACTTCAAAAATTCAAATTCAAAAATGCTACTATAGCAGCACTTGTTTTGAATTCGAAAAATTCCTATGCCAGGATGATCTATGGGTTTTGTATAGTTTTGAACAACCTTTAAAAAGTTTTGAATCCGATTCAGTTTTTCGTAATAACGAATTCAAAAATGCTACTACAGGTTGACGCCTCAGTAGCACTTTCACCAAATTCAACGGAAACGATGCCATTTCGTAGTCTAGGTTATGTATCGTTTTGAACAACCTTCAGAAAGTTTTGAATCCGAAGGACAACTTCAAAAATTCAAATTCAAAAATGCTACTATAGCAGCACTTGTTTTGAATTCGAAAAAATCCTATGCCAGGATGATCTATGGGTTTTGTATAGTTTTGAACAACCTTTAAAAAGTTTTGAATCCGATTCAGTTTTTCGTAATAACGAATTCAAAAATGCTACTACAGGTTGACGCCTCAGTAGCACTTTCACCAAATTCAACGGAAACGATGCCATTTCGTAGTCTAGGTTATGTATCGTTTTGAACAACCTTCAGAAAGTTTTGAATCCGAAGGACAACTTCAAAAATTCAAATTCAAAAATGCTACTATAGCAGCACTTGTTTTGAATTCGAAAAATTCCTATGCCAGGATGATCTATGGGTTTTGTATAGTTTTGAACAACCTTTAAAAAGTTTTGAATCCGATTCAGTTTTTCGTAATAACGAATTCAAAAATGCTACTACAGGTTGACGCCTCAGTAGCACTTTCACCAAATTCAACGGAAACGATGCCATTTCGTAGTCTAGGTTATGTATCGTTTTGAACAACCTTCAGAAAGTTTTGAATCCGAAGGACAACTTCAAAAATTCAAATTCAAAAATGCTACTATAGCAGCACTTGTTTTGAATTCGAAAAATTCCTATGCCAGGATGATCTATGGGTTTTGTATAGTTTTGAACAACCTTTAAAAAGTTTTGAATCCGATTCAGTTTTTCGTAATAACGAATTCAAAAATGCTACTACAGGTTGACGCCTCAGTAGCACTTTCACCAAATTCAATGGAAACGATGCCATTTCGTAGTCTAGGTTATGTATCGTTTTGAACAACCTTCAGAAAGTTTTGAATCCGAAGGACAACTTCAAAAATTCAAATTCAAAAATGCTACTATAGCAGCACTTGTTTTGAATTCGAAAAATTCCTATGCCAGGATGATCTATGGTTTTTGTATAGTTTTGAACAACCTTTAAAAAGTTTTGAATCCGATTCAGTTTTTCGTAATAACGAATTCAAAAATGCTACTACAGGTTGACGCCTCAGTAGCACTTTCACCAAATTCAACGGAAACGATGCCATTTCGTAGTCTAGGTTATGTATCGTTTTGAACAACCTTCAGAAAATTTTGAATCCGAAGGACAACTTCAAAAATTCAAATTCAAAAATGCTACTATAGCAGCACTTGTTTTGAATTCGAAAAATTCCTATGCCAGGATGATCTATGGGTTTTGTATAGTTTTGAACAACCTTTAAAAAGTTTTGAATCCGATTCAGTTTTTCGTAATAACGAATTCAAAAATGCTACTACAGGTTGACGCCTCAGTAGCACTTTCACCAAATTCAACGGAAACGATGCCATTTCGTAGTCTAGGTTATGTATCGTCTTGAGCAACCTTCAGAAAGTTTTGAATTCGAAGGACAACTTCAAAAATTCAAATTGTCACGTGCCAGTTTCGATGACACAATGAAAGTTGCAAGGATGGATGGTTTCTCGGAAGCGACGATAGATGGCAGCACGCCATATAAAGAAGAGCAGAGCTCATTGTACAAACTAGCGGCGGAGAAGATCGATTATATATATTATAGTAAATGAAAAATATATAAAGGAAGATTATATATTATTATGTTTCACTCTATTTTCGGGTGAAAAAAAAACGTGTTGAATTCAGATGTGGATAATATGGACCATGACCATGACGCACCCAAAAATTCAAATTCAAATGAAAAACTTCACTTTATGACAGCATCATCTAACTTTTTTGATTTGATTTGGTTGATTTTGCTTTGCTTGTGCCACTTTTGGCTAATTTGCGAAGATGGGGTGAGTGATGATATGATGAAATTGATGAATAGACATCAGAAACGTCCATGCCCAAGCCAGGATTCGAACCCGGGACCCCAGCATCATATAACTATTTCAAAGAAGAGTTGTCGGATTGATCTGCTCTATAAGTAGCCTTCGATGTTTCTGTAAGTATCAAATTACGTATTATTGCGTCAATAACCAATGTTTGCGATTTCACTTCAGTCCTTATGTCAATGTTTTTTTTCCTGACTAATAAATTTGTGCTCTCTAATTTGTTTGTGTTTGTCTTGTGTAGTAGTTGTGGTGTGTTTGTGTTTATATTGTGTTATAGTTGTGATGTGTTTTTGTGTGTGTCTTGTTTAGTACTTGTGTTGTCTAATGTGTTTGTGTTTGTCTTGTGTAGTAATTGTGCTGTCTAATGTGTTTGTGTTTGTCTTGTGTAGTAGTTCCTCCATTCATATTGGGGGTTAGGCGAAGAGCTGACAACTCTGCACTGTAAAAAAATATGTCAAGAAACAGAAATATAAGGCCATGGATGTTCCCAAGGTAAAATATTCCGGAGGTAAAATAGTCCCCCGTTCGGAACTCCGGGTGGGGACTACTTTGGGAGGTCCCTGGACTAAGGATAAGATCTACATTAGGAATAAGGATATTAAATTAGGCACCTGGAATGTTCTGAGCCTTTACCGGCCTGGAGCATTTCAGTGTACAGTTAATGAGATAGTTAAGTATAAATTAGATGTAGTAGCTGTCCAGGAAGTTAGGTGGCCAGGAGAAGGGAATTGTAAAACTAAAAATTATACTTTTTTCTATGGTGGTACTGAAAATCATAATTTTGGAACAGGCTTTTTCATAAATAATAGAATTATCTCGGCTCTTAAAACAGTAGAATTTATTAATGATAAGATATCATATGCAGTTTTACAGGGTAGGTGGTGTAAAATTATTTTAATAAACATACATGCACCAACGGAAGATAAAGATGATAATACTAAAGATGATTTTTATACAGAGTTAGAACAGGTCTTTGATAAATTTTCTCAGTATGATATGAAAATTCTGTTAGGTGACTGTAATGCACAGATTGGCAAAGAAGATACATTTAAACCCACGATTGGTAGAGAAAGTCTTCATGAATTAAGTAATGATAATGGTATAAGATTGATTACTTTTGCAACCTCAAAGAATTTAATTGTGAAAAGTACCACTTTTAAACATAAAGATAGCCATAAATATACCTGGTCTTCTCCAGATGGTAAAACTCATAATCAGATAGAGCATATTCTCATTGATAAGAGAAGGCATACTAGTATAATTGACGTTCGTACACATAGAGGTGCTGACTGTGCCAGTGACCATTATTTAGTAATTGCTAAATTAAGAGAAAGACTCTCAGTGATAAATCATAAGCAACAAAATCTAAAAGTTGTAAAATTTGATACAGGAAAGTTTACTGATGAAAGAATTAAGAAAGATTACCAAATTAAACTGTCAAATAGATTTGATGTTTTGCAGGATTTAAATGATGATGAAAACA
>NW_028143863.1:0-23000 GCF_977018435.1 Lepisma saccharinum
GAGGCTGTGAAAATAAAAGCATCCGGTCAATGATGTTGATACATCGAGATACAACGTTTCTCGAAAAAATTTACACCATTAACGGTGATATTTCCAGTAACCAAATAATTGAATCGTCGACCAGTGTCAACGTAATTCAGCAAGTCAGATTTCAAAGCACACAGTTCTCTAATTTGTTTAGAATCGATGCGTACGGGTTATCTCCCTTGTTGCGAGAACTGCCACACTAAATTGAACGGGGATTCCTTTTCGAATCCTATGGCTACGTACTTGTTTCTTTTTCCTTGTTCAGAAAATATGTGTTTGCAACATAGAGATCAAAACATGCCTCTACGTCATGTAGTTCAGGACACTCGATTTTGTCTGTGGAAAAACCAACTTTCCTACGTCTTTTTTATGAAATCACAGTCCGTAGTCACATCCATTCCCTCATCAGCCATCTTGTTCTTGATAGTGACGGTTTCTAATTTAACGGGTTGCACACGTTTTCGAGATTTACGTTTGGAAACATCATCCTGATGGGTCACAAGTTTGTCGTGTTCCTCCATTATAGAACACGCAGTAGGTTCCATGGTGTGTTCAATAGAACTGTCTCGATGGCACTGAGTGAAAGATACAGCAGCACACATTTTATATAGATTTCTTCATGACACGAGCCCGGATCGTGTGGATAGAACAACACGCTTGTTCCCCTCTGGCACACTTGGAATGTGGTAAGCATTTGAAGATCTGACGAAAACGGTGTAGGATATATCCATCTTTACTGATACCTTTTGGAAATGTCTGGTTAAAAAACTTAGCTTTTATCAAAAAATAAGGAGCACTGCAACAACACCTCGGTACTCTTCAAACACTCTCACGATACTGACTAATCTGTAATGCGAAAACCCTTTGAATAGCCTAAGCGCAAAACCATGTTGAAAAACAGAAAACACCACGTCAGATACAAGTCATCATAATATTACGTAATAACCTGTTTGCATAAACATGATGCAACAAGTTAACTTCTGTGCCATTGTAATGTTGCGTAATGTTATGTAATAGCCTGTTGCATAAGCATGATGCAATAGTTTACCCTTATAAAAATACAATAAAAGGAAGCTTAATATGAGGGCATCACAATATTATGTAATGTTACGTAATTTAACTCGTAAGAAATTATGACACTCGTATCAAGTACGAGATGAAAAAATCACAGATTTGCAATAGTATAAAATCAACAAAAACATCATCAAAATACGTTTACCACTGTGGTTAAATTAATAAAAAACAAGAGACCTCGACACTCGTACCAAGTACGAGGTAAAAAATAACAGATTTGCAATAGTATAAAATCGACAAAAACATCATCAAAATAGGTTTACCATTGTGCTTAAATTAATAAAAATAATAGGCCTCGTACCAAGTATTATTTTGAAGAAACCCAATTATACTACTGGTTAAATTAATAAAAACAATAGGCCTCGTACCATGTATGAGGTAAAAATCACAAAGTTGCAATAGGTGTGCGTGGGTGGGTGTGGGTGTGCGTGGGTGGGCGTTAGTGTGCGTAGGTGTAGGTGGGTGAAGGTGTTACGTACTTTAACTCGTAAGAAATTATGACACTCGTACGAAGTGTGATGTGAAAAAACACAGATTTGCAATAGTATAAAATCAACAAAAACATCGTCAAAATAGGTTTTTACACTGTGCTTAAATTACTAAAAATAATAGGCCTCGTACCAAGTGTTGGTTTGAACATATTTTATTATACTACTTACCATTGTTAGAATGTTTTCCATGGAAACGAAGCTTAAATATTAGATGTGAAATGAAATTGCTTACGGGTTATAATTAAAGCATCGAGTTGAAACCATTGCGTGTAAAATCAATAATCTATCTTAAATAGCAACAGAGATATGGGCGTTTGAAATTAGGTAACTGTTTATTTAAAATTATCTCCATTGTTACAAAAACAATGGCTAAAAATGATATTCAAAGTCCCACTGTTAGAAAAGTTACCAAGGATACGATGCCCAAATATTGGATTTGGAATGAAAGTGTCTACGGGATATAAAAAGAGGCGTTGGTCTGAATCCACTGCGTGTAAAATCATTTCTCAATCTTAAATATCAACAGAGATTTAAGCGTTTGAAAATAACTTAGGTAATTGTTTTTTTAAAGTTATTTCCATGTAAACAACAATAATGGTTGAAAATGAGATTCAATTTCATATTGTTAGAATGTTTTCCATAGAAACGAAGCCTGAATATTGGATATGGTATGAAATTGTCAATGGGTTATAGTGAAAGCATCGATTTGAATCTATTGCGTGTGAAATCATCCCTCTATCTTAAACAGCAACAGAGATATGGGCGTTAGAAGTTATGTATTTGCTTATTTCAAATCATCTCCATGGATACCAACAATGGCTGAAAGTGAGATTCAACTTGCTATTGTTAGAAAGGTTTCCATGGAAAGGATGCCCAAATATTGGATATGTAATGAAATTGTGTATGGGTTGTAGTGAAAGGCATCGAGCTAAATTCTTTGTTCCTAAAATCATACCTCTACCTTAAATATTAACCAAGATAAGGGCCTTAGAGTTTAGATAATTTTGACTTCAAATTATTTCCATGGGAACAGCATTAATGGCTGAAAATGATATTCAACTTCCCATTGTTGGAAACATTTCCAAGGAAACGAAGACTAAATATTAAATATGGAATTATTTTTTTAAAAAATCCAAATTAATGCGTAGAGCTGAGTTCATTGCGCGTAAAAATTATTTTTCTATCTTAAAATTCAACAGAGATTTAGGCGTTTAAAAATAGGTAATCGTTTATTTCGGATCATCTAAATGGTTACAAAAATAATGGCTAAAAATTATATTTAAAGTCCCATTGTTAGAAAAGTTACCATGGAAACGATGCCCAAATATTGGATTTTGAATGAAAGTTTCTACTGGATATAATGAAAGGCTTTGGTCTGAATCCACTGCGCGTAAAATCATTTCTCAATCTTAAATATCAAAAGAGATTTAGGCATTTGAAGATAGGTAATTGTTTTTGTTTTTTTCAAGTTATATCCATGTAAATAACAATAATGGCTGAAAATGAGATTCAACTTCCTAATGTTAGAAATTTTTCCATAGAAACGAAGTCTGGATATTGGATATGTTATGAAATTGTCAACGGGTTATAGTGAAAGAATGGATTTGAATCCATTGCGTGTGGAATCATCCCTCTATCTTAAATAGCAACAGAGATATTGGCGTTTGAAGTTATGTAATTGTTGATTTCAAATAATCTCCATGGAAACATGAACAATGTCTGAAAATGAGATTCGACTTCCCATTTTTAGAGAGGCTTATATACAAACGAAACCTCAATAGTGGATGTGGAATAAATTTTTTATGGCTTCCAAAGAAAGACAAGAACTGATTCAATTGCGCGTAATGTCATTTCTCTATCTTAAATATCAACAGAGATTTGGGCGTTTTAGGATAAGTAATTGCTTGTTTCAAGTTATTTCCATCTAGACAACAGCAATGGCTTAAAATGAGATTCAACTTCCTATTGTTAAAAAGGTTTCCATAGAAACGAAGCTCAAAATTAGCAACAGAGATAAGTTCCTTTGAAGTTAGGTAATTGTTTATTTCAATTCATCTCCTTGGAAACGAAAACAATGGCTGAAAATGAAATTCAACTTCCCATTGTTAGAAAGGATTTGATGGAATCGAAGCCCAAATGTTGTATACGGAATGGAATTGTCTATAGATTATACTGAATGGCATCGAGCTGAACTCATTGCGGGTAAAATCATTCTTCTATCTTGAATTGCAACTGAGATAAGAACCTTTGAAGTAAGGTAATTGTTTATTTCAAATCATCTCCATGGAAACAAAAACAATTTCTGAAAATGAAATTCAACTTCCTATTGTTAGAATGATTTCCATGGAAACGAATCTTAAATACTAGATGTGAAATGAATTTGCTTACGGGTTATAATGAAAGCATCGGGTTGAAACCATTGCGTGTAAAATCATTCCTCTACCTTAAATAGCAACAGAGATATGGGGGTTTGAAGTTAGGCAATTGCTTTTTTAAAATCATCTCCATGGAACCAAACAAATGCTGAAAATGATATTCAAATTCCCATTGTTAGAAAGTTTTCAATGGAAACGAAGCCTGAATATTGGATATGGAATGAAATTGTTAACTAGTAATAGTGAAAGGATCGAGATGAATCCATTGCGTGTAAAATCATTCCTCTATCAAAATTAGCAACAGCGATATGTTCTTTGAAGTTAGGTAATTGTTTATTGCAAGTCATCTCCATGCAAACCTCAGGAATGATTGAAAACTAGATTCAATTTCCTATTGTAAGAAAGGTTTCCATGGAAACGAAGCCCTAATATTGGACATAGAATAATTTTTTTTGTGGGTTATATTGGAATAAATCGAGCTGAATTCATTGGGACTAAAATCATACTTATTTCTTAAATTGCAACCGAGATAAGAGCGTTTAAAGCTGGCAATTTTTTATTTCAAATCATCTCCATGGAAACAACAACAATGGTTGTAAATGAGATTGAACTTCGCATTGTTAGAAAGGTTTCCGTGGAAAATTTTCCTGAAGATTGGATTGTGAATGAAAGTTTATTTGGGTTATAATGAAAGGATCGGGTTGAAACCATTGCGTGTAAAATCATTCCTCTATCTTAAATAGCAACAGAGATATGGGCTCTTGAAGTTAGGTAATTGTTTTTTAAAAATAATCTCCATGGAAACAAACAAAGGCTGAAAATGAGATTCAGCTTCCTGTTGTTAGAAAGGATTTGATGGAATCGACGCCCAAATATTGAATATGGAATGGAATTGTCTGTGGGTTATAGTGAATGTCATCGAGCTGAACTCATTGCGTGTAAAATCATTTCTCTATCTTAAATAGCAACATAGATATGGGCGTTTGAATTTAAGTAATTGTTTATTTTAAATAATCTCCATAGAAACAAAAATAATCGCTGAAAATCAGATTCATTTTCTCATTGTTAGAAAGGTTTCCATGGAAACGAATCCCAAATATTGGAGATAGAATAAAATTGTTTATAGGTTATATTGGAATGGAAAGAGCTGAATTCTTCGGGTTTAAAATCATACCTCTTTCTTAAATTCCAACTGAGATAGAAAGGTTTTAGTGGAAACGAGGTTTAAATATTGGATTTGGAATGAAAGTTTCTACGGGTCATAATGAAAGGCGTTGAGCTGAATCCATTGCGTGTAAAATCATTCCTCTTTTTAAATAGCAACCGAGATAAGGGCATTTCAAGTTAGGTAACTGTCTATTTCAAAATCATCTCAACGGAAACAAAAATAATATCTGAAAATGAGATTAAACTTTCTATTGTTACAAAGGTTTCGATGGAAACGAAGCTCAAATATTGGATATGGAATAAAATTGTCTATGGGTTATACTCAATTGCATCGAGCTGAATTCTTTTCACGTAAAAACCTGCCTGTATCTTAAATATCAACAGGGATTTGGTAGTTTAAAAATAGGTAATTGTTTATTTCAAATTATTTCCATGCAAACAACAACAATGGCTTAAAATGAAATTCAACTTCCCATTGTTAGAATAGTTTCCATTTAAACGAAGTTTAAATATTGTATATGGAATTAAATTGTTTACGGGATATAGTGAAATCATCGATATGAATCCAATCCGTGTGAAATCATTCCTCTAATTTAAATAGCATCAGAGATAAAGATATTTGAAGTTTGGTAATTGTTTATTTCAAATCATCTCCATCTAAACTAAATCAATGGCTGAGAATGAGATTCAACTTCCTTTAGTTAGAATTGTTTCCATGGCAACGAAGTTTAAATATTGGATATATAATGAAATTGTCTACGGGTTATAATGAAAGGCATCCAGGTGAATTCATTGCGAGAAAAATCGTTCCTATATTTTAAATAACAGCAGACATAAGCACGTTTCAATTAGGTATTTGTCTATTTCAAAATCATCTCAATGGAAACAAAATTATATATGAAAATGAGATTCAACTTTCTATTGTTAGAAAGGTTTCGATGGTAAGGAAACTTAAATATTGGTTATGGAATGAAATTGTCTACGTGTTATAGTGAAAGGCATCGAGGTGAATTCTTTGCACTTAAAATCGTTCCTCTATCTTATACTAACAATTTCTTATTTCAGATCACAGCCATGGAATCAAAAACAATGGCTGAAAATGAGATTCGACTTCTCATTTTTAGAAAGGTTTCCATAGAAACGAAACCTGAATATTGCATTAATTTTTTTATGGATTCCAAAGAAAGGCATAGAACAGCATCCTTTCCGCGTAAAGTAATTCCCCTATCTTAAATAGAAAGAGGCATGTGGTCGTTTGAATTTATGTAATTGTTTATTTCAAATCATATACATGGAAACAAAAACAATGACTGAAAATGAGATCCAACTTCCCATTGTTAAAATAACTTCCATGGAAACAAAGCCCAAATATATATTAGATATGGAATGAAATTGCCCACGGGTTATAGTGAAAGGGATCGAGGTGAATTCATTGCGCATAAAATCATTTCTCTATCTTAAATAGCAACAGAGATAAGTTCATTTGAAGATAGGTAATGGTTTATTTCAAATGATCTCCATGGAAACAAAAACAATGGCTGAAAATGAGATTCGACTTCCCATTTTTAGCGAGGTTTCCGTATAAAATAATCCTAAATATTGGATTGTTAATGAAAGTTTCTACGGGTCATTATGAAAGGCGTTGAGCTGAATCCTTTGCTTGTAAAATCATTTCACTATCTTAAATAACAACAGAGATAAGGGTGTTTGAAGTTAGGTAACACTGGTCAATATCCAAAATGCGACATGAGTGATATATACAATTTCTAGTCAATATGGGTGTCCTAAATACGAAACTGTAGTTAAAAATTGCAATTGACTAATTATAATTGAGTTACAGGACATTGTTGATTTGGAGAAGTTCCCTATATATATGGTATTGCATAGCTGTAAGAAGTAAATGTTGAGTTTTTCTTTTCTTATCTTATTTTTTTTATTTGTTGTAAGGAAAGGGGGAACTGTTCAAGATCAGCCACAAAACCTCTTTATTCATTGTTTTGTGAGGTGTTAATTTGTGCAGACGTGATTGTGGCTTTATAAAACTAGGTAGAGTGTGTGGATTTATCAAAGATCGTGTTTGCGTATTACGTGGTCCGTTTCTGGTAAGGTTGACATTTAATTAAATTGCTGAGTGATGTTAAAAAATGCCACGTAAATGCATTATCAATGCCAACAATGTCTGTTATGTTTGTGGTCATTGTGTTTTCTGGACAGCGGAGAAGTATTACCCCTGTTGTAAGAACAGCCTACAATCTATATTTCGGTAAATACTGCAAATTCGGAGATGAAGATAAGACTTGGGCTCAACATTTCCGTTGTAAGACCTGCTACACGAATCTGATGGACTGGATGAATCACAGAAGACCATTGATGTCATTTGCTATTCCCATGATTCGGCTGGAGCCCACTAATCATACAGACGATTGTTTATTTTTTTGTATGGTCCCATCAATACAACGTATGTCCAATACTAAAAAGAAGATAATTGTATTTCCAAATATTTGTTCTGCTTCTCGTCCTGTGGTGCATAGTAATGAACTACCTGTTCCAACACCCCCCGAATCTTATTCCGTAGACTCACAAGACGAACGATACGATCCACAACCTTCCACATCTAAATATCCGGACTTTGCAGGTGATGTTAAACTTACAGAACAGCACATGGTTAGCCAAGGCAGAGCTATTAGCCTCCAGAGTTCAACAATGGAATTTTCTGGCTAGTAATGTGAAGGTGTCATTTTATCGTGACGGTCAAAAAATGTTGGAAGAATACTTTTCTACCGAAGGAGATCTGATATACTGCAGTGATATTAATGCTTTATTGGGGGCTATGGGCATTAAGCACATCTGCGAAGAGTGGCGATTGTTCATAGATGCATCGGTATCAAGTCTAAAAGCTGTACTGCTTCATAACAGCAATCAATTGACGTCAATCCTTATTGGTTATTCTGTGTAAAAGAAAGAATCGCATGATAGCCTAAAATTCCTCCTTCAATCAATTAAATAGAACAACTAGGTACATACCTATGGAAAATATGTGCAGATTTGAAAGTCATTGCTATTTTAACTGAACTCCAACAAGGCTATACCAAATATTGCTGTTTCCTCTGCGAATGGAATAGCAGAGACATAGCTTCTCATTTTATTAAAAGGATTTGCCATTACGTCAAAGTATGGAAACTGGAAATATGAATGTACATAATGAACCACTCGTTGAATCTGAAAATATTATAATTCCTGCACTTCATATAAAGCTTGGACTGATCAAAAACTTTGTCAAAAAGTTGGATCGATACTCTTTGGTATTCAAATATCTACTTAATAAATTTCCAAAAATCAGTGAACAGAAGATCAAGGAAGGAATTTTTGTGGGCCCTCAAATTCGTCGACTTCACCAGGACGAGATCTTCGAACACCTGCTAAGTGATGTTGAGAAACGTACATGGAGTTCTTTCGGAGAAGTCTCTAACAATTTTTTGGGAAACAAACGCGCTGAAGACTATGAAAAACTTATAAATAATTTGTTTCATCGTATCAAAAAATAGGTTGCAATATGTTCCTTTAATTGCATTTTCTACTCTCATCTCAATTTCTTCACGAAAAGTTGTGGGGAGCTAAGTGATGAACACAGTGAGTATTTCCACCAACAAATATCTGTAATGGAGAAAAGATACCAAGGGAAATGGAGTAGAGGAATGCTTGCCGACTATTGCTGGACAGTAACCAGGGATGATCCTGAACTTCACTAAAAGAGGGAAGCAAAGAGGAAGCGGATTTAATCCCACGTAAGTAGTAAAGAACACACCATACAGTAGTATAGTAGAAAATATTTATTTTGTGATTAATGTAAAAACTATGATTCATTAATTTAGTTGGAAAGGCAGATGGAAATGTACCCACGTTTTGTACTGTTCGCATAATACAGTTCAAGCGTAAAAGTCACATGCACACCAAGCACACGTCATTCCACTACGTTAGAACATTGGGAAACCCGACTTTTCGACAATACCTCGTATATTTCTTAAACCGGAAGTCGAGTGGCATTTTCATTGTCAGTTTCGTGTTCAGCATCATGGATTGATAAAGAAAAGTGAATTTTCATCCATGTCGCAAAAAAAAAAAAAAATTGTTGACCAATGTAATTGTTTATTTCAAATCATATCCATGGAAACAAAATCCATGGCTGAAAATGAGATTCGACTTCCTATTTTTAGAGATGTTTACATGGAAACGAAGCCCAAATATTGGCTGTGGAATGAGAGTTTCTACGGGTTATAATGAAAGGCGTTGATCTGAATCCATTGCGTGTAAAAAATTCCTCTATCTTAAATAGCAACAGAGATAAATTCGATTGAAGTTAGGTAATTGTTTGTTTCAAATCATCTCCATGGAAACAACAACAATGGTTGAAAATGAGATTCAACTTCACATTGCTAGAGAGGTTTCCGTGGAAAATGATCCTAAACATTGGATTGTGAATGAAAGTTTATTCGTGTCATAATGAAAGGCGTTGAGCTAAATCCTTTGTGTGTAAAATCATTCCTCTATCTTAAATAGCAACCGAGATATATTCGTTTGATGTTAGGTAATTGTTTGTTTCAAAGCAGCTCCATGTAAACATAAACAATGGCTGAAAATGAGACACAACTTACCATTGTCAGAAATGTTTCTATGGAAAGAATCTCAAATGTTGGATATGGAATAAAATTGTCTATGGGTTATAGTGAATGGCATCGAGCTGAACTCATTGCGGGTAAAATTATTTCTCTCTCTTAAATAGTAACAGAGATATGGGCGTTTGAAGTTATGTAATAATTTATTTCAAATCATCTCCATGGAAACAAAAACAATGGCTGAAAATGAGATTCGATTTATCATCATTAGTGAGGTTTCCATAGAAACGACACCTGAATATTAGATTTGGAATGAACGTTTCTTCTGGTTATAATGAAAGGCGTGTGAATTCATTCCCCTACCTTATGTAGCAACAGATATATGGGCGTTTGAATTTAGGTAATTGTTTATTTCAAACCATCTCCATGGAAACAAAAACAATGGCTGAAAATGAGATTCAAGTTCTCATTGTTAGAAAGGTTTCCATAGAAACGAAGCCCAAGTATTGGACATAGAATAAAATTGTTCATGGGTTATATTGGAATGCATCGAGCTGAATTCATTGTGCTTAAAATCATACCTCTTTCTTAAATTGCAACCGAGATAACAGCGTTTGAAGCTGGTAATTGATTATTTTGAAACCTGTCAAAGGAGACAAAAACAATGGCTGCAAATTAGATTGAACTTGCCATTGTTAGAAAGATTTCCCAGCAATCGAAGCTTATATACTAGATATGGAATGAAAGTGTCTACGGGTTATAATGAAAGGCGTTTACCTAAATCCACCGAGTGTAGAATCATTTGTCAATCTTAATATCAACAGAGATTTAGGCGTTTGAAGATAGGTAATTGCTTATTTCAAGTTATTTCCATGTAAACAAAACCAATGGCTAAAAATGAGATTCAAATTTCAATTTTTAGAAAGGATCCGATGGAAACGAAGCATAAAAATTAGATATGGAATATAAATACAGTAGAGCGTCGATTATCCGAAGTAATTGGGGGACATGGGTGTTCGGAAAACTGGTTTGTTCGGATAATCGAACTGTACATGTTTATTTGCCAAAAAGAAGTAATGTGCAGTAAATTTATTCATAAAAACAGGCATCTCTTTAAGTATGTATTACAAAGTAACGTACAAAGGCAACTTTAGTAGGAATATATAGTATGTGGTACAGTTTATTAAACAAAAATATGTACATATTACATACGCATTTTGCATGAACAATACACACAGTACACAAAATTAACATTTAAAAAAATCCTTTATTTTGGTCTGTCTAAGCAAGCCTACATGCTTACGAGCAGCTAAGTCACGTACTTTTTTCATTACAGATATCTGAAAGTGAGCGAGTACACAGTTCGGTTAAGCGGTCGTTCGGTTGACCGACGTTCGGATAATCGACGCTCTACTGTATCTATGGTTTATATTGAAAGGCATCGAGCTGAACTCATTGCGGGTAAAATCATTCCTCTATTTTAAATAGCAACCTTGATAAGTGCGTTTGAAGTTAATAAATTGTTTATTTTAAATCATCTCCATGGAAACAAATACATTGGCTGAGAATGAGATTCAACTTCCCATTGATAGAAAGGTTTTAGTGGAAACGAGATTTAAATATTGGATTTGGAATGAAAGTTTCTACGGGTCATAATAAAAGGCGTTGAGCTGAATCCATTGCTTATAAAATCATTCCTCTATTTAAATAGCAACTGAGATATGGGCGTTTGAAGTTAGGTAATCAAAATCATCTCAATAGAAACAAAAATAATATCTGAAAATGAGATTCAACTTTCTATTGTTAGAAAGGATTCAATGGAAATGAAGCTCAAGTATTGGATATGGAATGAAATTCTCTATGGGTTATAGTGAAAGGCATCGAGCTGAATTTTTTTCTCGTAAAATCTTTCCTGTATCTTAAATATCAACAGAGATGTGGTAGTTTGAAAATAGGTAATTTTTTATTTCAAATTATTTCCATGCAAACAATAATAATGGCTTAAAATGAGATTCAACTTCCCATTGTTAGATTGGTTTCCATTTAGACGAAGTTTAAATTTTGGTTATGGAAATAAATTGTTTACAGGATATAGTGAAAGCATCGATATGAATCCAATTCGTGTGAAATCATTCCTCTAATTAAAATAGCATCAGAGATAAAGGCATTTGAAATTAGGTAATTGTTTATTTCAAATCATCTCCATCTTAACTAAAACAATCGCTGAAAATGAGATTCAACTTCCTTTAGTTAGAATTGTTTCCATGGCAATGAAGCTTAAATATTGGATATGGAATTAAATTTGTCTACGGGTTATAGTGAAAGGCATCGAGATGAATTCATTGCAAAAACAATCATTCCTCTATCTTAAATAACAGCAGAGATAAGCGCGTTTCAATTAGGTAATTGTCTATTTCAAAATTATTTCAATGGAATCAAAATTATATCTGAAAATGAGATTCAACTTTATATTGTTAGAAAGTTTTCAATGGAAACGAAGCCTGAATATTGGACATGGAATGAAATTGTCAACGAGTAATAGTGAAGGGATCGAGATGAATCCATTGCGTGTAAAATCATTTCTATCAAAATTAGCAACAGAGATATGTTCTTTTCAAGTTAGGTAATTGTTTATTGCAAGTCATCTCCATGGAATCCTCAGGAATGGTTGAAAATTAGATTCAACTTCCAATTTTTAGAAAGGTTTCCATGGAAACGAAGCCCTAATATTGGACATAGAATAAATTTTTTTGTGGGTTATATTGGAATGAATCGAGCTGAATTCATTGGGATTAAAATCATTACCTCTTTCTTAAATTGCAACTGAGATAAGAGGGTTTAAAGCTGATCATTGTTTATTTCAAATCGTCTCCATAGAAACAACAACAATGGTTGAAAATGAGATTCAACTTCGCATTGTTAGAAGGGTTTCCGTGGAAAATAATCCTAAAGATTGGATTGTGAATGAAAGTTTATTCGTGTCATAATGAAAGGCGTTGATCTGAATCCCTTGCGTATAAAATCATATATCTTTCTTAAATAGCAACCGAGATATATTCGTTTGATGTTAGGTAATAGTTTATTTCAAATCATCTCCATGGAAACAAAAACAATTTCTGAAAATGAAATTCAACTTCCCATTGTTGGAATGTTTTCCATGGAAACGAATCTTAAATATTGCATGTGAAATGAAATTGCTTTCGGGTTATAATGAAAGCATCGGGTTGAAACCACTGCGTGTAAAATCATTCCTCTATTTTAAATAGCAACAGAGATATGGACGTTTGAAGTTAGGTAATTGTTTTTTTTTTTTTTAATCATCTCCATGGAAACAAACAAAGGCTGAAAATGAGATACAACTTCCCATTGTTAGAAAGGATTTGATGGACTCGACGCCCAAATATTGAATATGGAATGGAATTGTCTATGGGTTATAGTGAATGTCATCGAGCTGAACTCATTGCGGTTAAAATCATTTCTCTATCTTAAATAGCAACAGAGATATGAGCGTTTGAATTTAAGTAATTGTTTATTTCAAATAATCTCCGTGGAAACAAAAATAATCGCTGAAAATGATATTCAAGTTCTCATTGTTAGAAAGGTTTCCATGGAGACGAAACCCAAATATTGGACATAGAATTAAATTGTTTATAGGTTATATTGGAATGCTTCGAGCTGAATTCATTGGGCTTAAAATCATACATCTTTCTTAAATTCCAACCGAGATAGAAAGGTTTTAGGGGAAACGAGGTTGAAATATTGGATTTGGAATGAAAGTTTCTACGGGTCATAATGAAGGCGATGAGCTGAATCCATTGTGTGCTCTATTTAAATAGCAACCGAGATAAGGGCGTTTCAAGTTAGGTAACTGTCTATTTCAAAATCATCTCAATGGAAACAAAAATAATATCTTAAAATGAGATTCAACTTTCTATTGTTACAATGGTTTCGATGGAAATGAAGCTCAAGTATTGGATATGGAGTAAAATTGTCTATGGGTTATACTCAATTGCATCGAGCTGAATTCTTTTCGCACAAAAACTTTCCTGTATCTCAAATATCAACAGAGATTTGGTAGTTTGAAAATAGGTAATTGTTTATTTCAAATTATTTCCATGCAAACAACAACAATGGCTTAAAATGAGATTCAACCTCCCATTGTTAGAATGGTTTCCATTTAGACGAAGTTTATATATGGGATATGGAATTAAATTGTTTACGGGATATAGTGAAATCATCGATATGAATCCAATTCGTGTGAAATCATTCCTCTAATTTAAATAGCATCAGAGATAAAGGCATTTGAAGTAAGGTAATTGTTTATTTCAAATCATCTCCATCTAAACTAAAACAATGGCTGAAAATGAGATTCAACTTCCTTTAGTTAGAATTGTTTCCATGGTAACGAAACTTAGATATTGGATATAGAATGAAATTGTCTACGGTTTATAATGAAAGGCATCGAGGTGAATTCTTTGCTAGAAAAATCGTTTCTCTATCTTAAATAACAGCAGAGAAAAGCGCGTTTCAATTAGGTAATTTCTTATTTCAGATCACATCCATGGAATCAAAAACAATGGCTGAAAATGAGATTCGAATTCTCATTTTTAGAAAGGTTTGCATAGAAACGAAACCTGAATATTGCATTAATGTTTTTTATGGATTCCAAAGAAAGGCATAGAACTACATCCATTCCGCGTAAAGTAATTCCCCTATTTAAATGTAAAGAGACATGTGGTTGTTTGAATTTATGTAATTGTTTATTTCAAGTCATATACATGGAACAACAACAATCGCTGAAAATAAGATCCAACTTCCCATTGTTAAAATAACTTCCATGGAAACAAAGCCAAATATTAGATATGGAATGAAATTGCCCATGGGTTATAGTGAAAGGGATCGAGGTGAATTCATTGCGCGTAAAATCATTTCTCTATCTTAAATAGCAACAGATATTAATTTCATTTGAAGATAGGTAATGGTTGATTTCATATGATCTTCATGGAAACAAAAAAAATGGCTGAAAATAAGATTCGACTTCCCATTTTTAGCGAGGTTTCCGTATAAAATAATCCTCAATATTGGATTGTTAATGAAAGTTTCTAAGGGACATTATGAAAGGCGTTGAGCTGAATTCTTTGCGTGTAAAATCATTTTACTATCTTAAATAACAACAGAGATAAGGGTGTTTGAAGTTAGGTAATTGTTTATTTCAAATCATATCCATGGAAACAAAATCAATGGCTGAAAATGAGATTCGACTTCCCATTTTTAGAGATGTTTACATGGAAACGAAGCCCAAATATTGGCTGTGGATGAAAGTTTCTATGGGTTATAATGAAAGGCGTTGATCTGAATCCATTGCGTGTAAAAAAATCCTCTATCTTAAATAGCAACAGAGATAAATCCGGTTGAAGTTAGGTAATTGTTTGTTTCAAATCATCTCCATGGAAACAACAACAATGGTTGAAAATGAGATTCAACTTCGCATTGTTAGAAAAGTTTCCGTGGAAAAGAATCCTAAACACATGGATTGTGAATGAAAGTTTATTCGTGTCATAATGAAAGGCGTTAAGCTAAATCCTTTGCGTGTAAAATCATTCCTCTATCTTAAATAGCAACGGAGATATATTCGTTTAATGCAGTTCCATGTAAACAAAAACAATGGCTGAAAATGAGATACAACTTACCATTGTCAGAAATGTTTCTATGGAAAAAATCTCAAATGTTGGATATGGAATAGAATTGACTATGGGTTATAGTGAATGGCATCTAGCTGAACTCATTGCGGGTAAAATCATTTCTCTATCTTAAATAGCAACAGAGATACGCGCGTTTCAATTAGGTAATTGTCTATTTCAAAATCATTTGATTAGAAACAAAATTATATCTGAAAATGAGATTCAACTTTCTATTGTTAGAAAGGTTTCGATGGTAAGGAAGCTTAAATATTGGATATGGAATGAAATTGTCTACGAGTTATAGTGAAAGGCATCGAGGTGAATTCTTTGCACGTAAAATTGTTCCTCTATCTTAAATAACAACAGAGACGAGGGCGTTTCAATTAGGTAATATCTTATTTCAGATGAAATCCATGGAATCAAAAACAATGGCTGAAAATGAGATTCGACTTCCCATTTTTAGAAAGGTTTCCATAGAAACGAAACCAGAATATTGTATTATTTTTTTTATGGATTCCAAAGAAAGGCATAGAACTGCATGCATTCCGCGTAATATCATTCCCCTATCTTAAATAGAAAGAGACATGTATGCGTTTGAATATAGGTAATTGTTTATTATTTATTCTCAAATCATCTACATGGAAAGAAAAACAAAGGCTGAAAATGAGATTCGACTTCCCATTTTTAGAGAGGTTTATATAGAAACGAAATCTTAATAGTGAACCAAGGCCATTTTCACATTTGGTGCCCAAGCCGATTTTGAGCAAAATGCAGAGTTTCAATTAAATGAGTGTAGATCGGAGACTAATAGTCCTAGAGAGATGAGTGATATACTGTTGTACGCGGAATGAACCAGAGTTTCAGACTATATGAAATTTATGCAAATTTGGCGTATATGTAGCGGTGGGGAGGGGGCTAACTCTCAAAATTCCAAAATTTCGGGGAAAAAATTTGGTTCCCCCACCCTCCCCTCAAGAAAAAAAGTACATGACATTGTCGACATGCACATGGAAATGATCGCTGACATGTAAGGAACACAAAAATATTTGCATTATTATCATATGACCAATGTAACTTGAGTTGTACGACCGAAAGGAATGGTCGGCACGCCACTGATTCAAGCTTCAAAATGCAGCGGTACCTTGAAATGACTCTAGCTCAGAGACTATTTGCCCTGGAGATATGAACGATATACCGTTGTACGCAGAATGAATCACAAATTCAGAAGATATATAATGTATGCACATTCGGCGTATATATGGAGGCGGAAAGGGGGAAATCCCCTGAAAATACTTTTTTTTAAAAAATGGGGTTTCTTCCCCCCGCCCTCCCGAAAAAAGGATATGAAAAGTTCAAAATGCACATAGAAATTATCGCTGACATGTAAGGAACACAAAAATATTTGCATTATTATCATATGACCAATTTAACTTGAGTTGTACACCCAAAAGAAATGGTCGGCACGCCACTGATTCAAGCTTCAAAATGCAGAGTTACATTGAAATGACTATAGCTCAAAAACTAAATGCCCTAGAGATATGAAAGATATACCGTTGTACGCAGAAGGAATCTCAGATTCAGACGATATATAATTTATGCACATTCGGCGTACATATGGAGGGGGAAAGGGGCAATCCCCTCAAAAATACTTTTCTTAAAAAAATGATGTTTCCCCCCGCCCACCCGAAAAAAATGTCAAAATGCAAAATTTATGCAAATTTGGCGTATATATGGAGGGGGAAGGGAGAAAAACCCCAAAAATTATTTTAAAAAATTGTCACTTCACCCAAAAAATGTCCTCGCACTTTGGCACAAAACGACACCTACGCACAACATTCACGGTCGAAAAGCTAGAACGCAGTGAAAAATGAGCCGCAATTCTTGCAGCTGCTTGAAATTCTATTTTTAGACAATGCAGGGTAACCTCTGTTGCAACTTGTGGACACTTGTGCTAAAAAAACAAAGGTTTCCTTCAGCGCGCTTCGAAATTCCATTCTCACAACGCAGATTCAACAACCAGTCTTCCCCTCCCCCTCCCCCCTTCCCCTGCTTGCGCCCTCACGCGAAACTTTCATTTTGACATGGGATACTGATAAACAAGCTTCCTTCGAATGCATTAACAGGAGGGAGTGAAAAGCATTGCTTTAGAACAACAAAGCCGGTCTTCCCTTGTCGGCAAAAATTTGACCTTGAAAGGAGACGAAAGAGAGAAGTCCATTTTCCCGCCTTTCCCCCTTCATTTTCATGAAGACAAAAAAAATGCAAAAAAAACATTTCTGTTAAATACATGTGTTAGGAACAATGTATATAAAAAAAAAATCGAAATTCTAGCCAAAAATAGAAAAGTTATAACGTAAAAACTACGACCTTGACACAGCGTCTCGATCGAGACGCTTGGGACCGTGAGGGTTACATTTGGGTATCTCGATCGAGACGCTTGGGACACAAAAGGTTAATAGTGGATATGGAATAAAATTTTTATGGCTTCCAAAGGAAGACATAGAACTGAATCCGTTGTGCGTAATGTCATTTCTCTATCTTAAATATCAACAGAGATTTTGGTGTTTGAGGAAAGGTAATTGTCTATTTCAAGTTATTTCCATGTAAACAACAACAGTAGCTGAAAATGAGGATCAACTTCCTATTGGTAGAAAGGTTTCCATAGAAACGAAGCTTAAATATTTTATATGGAATGAAATTGTCTACGGGTTTTAGTGAAGGTATCAAGGTGAATTCATTGCGTGTAAAATCATTTCTCTATCTTAAAAAACAACAGAGATAAGGGAGTTTCAAGTTAGGTAATTGTTTATTTCAAATCATCTCCATGGAAACAACAACAATGGTTAAAAATTAGATTCAACTTCGCATTTTTAGAAAGGTTTCCGTGGAAAAGAATCCTAAACATTGGATTATGAATGAAAGTTTATTCGTGTCATAATGAAAGGCGTTGAGCTGAATCCTTTGCATGTAAAATCATTCCTCTATCTTAAATAGCAACCGAGATATATTCGTTTGATGTTAGGTAATTGTTTGTTTCAAAGCAGCTCCATGTAAACATAAACAATGGCTGAAAATGAGATACAACTTACCATTGTCAGAAATGTTTCTATGGAAAGAATCTCAAATGTTGGATATGGAATAAAATTGTCTATGGGTTATAGTGAATGGAATCGAACTGAATTCATTGCGGGTAAAATTATTTCTCTATCTTAAATAGCAACAGAGATATGGGCGTTTGAAGTTATGTAATTGTTGATTTCAAATCAACTCCATGGACAAAAAAACAATGGCTGAAAATGAGATTCGATTTATCATCATTAGTGAGGTTTCCATAGTAACGACACCTGAATATTAGATTTGGAATGAACGTTTCTTCGGGTTATAATGAAAGGCGTGTTATATCATTCTCCTACCTTAAATAGCAACATAGATATGGGCGTTTGAATTTAGGTAATTGATTATTTCAAATCATCTCCATGGAGACAAAAACAATTACTGAAAACGAGATTGATGTTCTCATTGTTAGAAAGGTTTCCATGGAAACGAAGCCCAAATATTGGACATAGTATGAAATTGTTTATGGGTTATATTGGAATGCATCGAGCTGAATTCATTGTGCTTAAAATCATACCTCTTTCTTAAATTTCAACCGAGATAACAGCGTTTGAAGCTGGTAATTGTTTATTTTTAAATTTGTCAATGGAAACAAAAACCATGGCTGCAAATGTGATTGAACTTCCCATTGTTAGACAAGTTTCCATGCAAACGAATGGAATGAAATTGTCTACGGATTATAGTGAAATCATCGAGTTGAACTCATTGCCGTAAAATCATTGCTATATCTTAAATATCAACCGAGATAAGAGCGTTTGTAGTTAGGTAAATGTTTATTTCAATTGATGTCCATGGAAACGAAAACAATGGCTGAAAATGATATTCAACTTCCCATTGTTCAAAAGTTTTCCATGGAAACGAAGCTTAAATATTAGATGTGAAATGAAATTGCGTATGGTTTATAATGAAAGCATCGAGTTGAAACCATTGCGTGTAAAATCTTTCTTTTATCTTAAATAGCAAGAGATAAGATATTTTGAAGTTAGGTAATTGTTTATTTCATATCATCTCCTAGGAAACAAACAATGGCTGAAAATGATATTCAATTTCCCATTGTTAGAAAGTTTTCCATGGAAAGGAAGCCCAAAAATTGGATATGGAATGAAATTGTCTATGGGCTATAGTGAAAGGCATCGAGCTGAATTCTTTGAGCGTAAAATCATTCCTCTATCTTAAATGTTATCCGAGATAAGGGCCTTTGAAATTTTTTGACTTAAATTTTTTTCCAAGGAAACAACATCAATAGCTGAAAATGCTATTCAACTTCCCATTGTTAGAGGTGTTTCCAAGGAAACGAAGCCGAAATATTAAATATGGAATTATTTTTTAAAATAAAGGTGTTTGAAGATAGGTAATTGTTTGTTTCAAATCATCTCCATGGAAACAAAAACAATATCTTAAAATGAAATTCAACTTCCCATTGTTAGAAAGTTTTCCATGGAAACGAAGCCTAAATACTAAATATGGAATTAATTAATTAAAATTCCATAGAAATGCGTAGAACTGAGTGCATTGCGCGTAAAATCATCCTTCTATCTTAAAAAGCAACAGAGATTAAGGCGTTTGAAGAGAGTTAATTGTTTATTTCGAATCATCTCCATGGTTAGAAAAACAATGGCTAAAAATGATATTCAAAGTACCATTGTTAGAAAAGTTACCATGGAAACGAAGCCCAAATATTGAATTTGGAATGAAATTTTTACAGATTATATTGAAAGGCGTTGGCCTTAATCCACTGTGCGTAAAAGCATTTCTCAATCTTAAATATCAACAGAGATTTAGGCGTTTGAAGATAGGTAATTGTTGATTTCAAATGATCTCCATGAAAACAAAAACAATGGCTGAAAATGAGTTTTGACTTTCCATTTTTAGAGAGGTTTATATAGAAACGAAACCTGAATTGTGGATGCAGAATAAAATATTTATGGCTTCCAAAGGAAGGCACAGAACTGAATCCATTGCACATAATGTCATTTCTCTATCTTTAATATCAACAGAGATTTGGGCATTTGAGGATAGGTAATTGTTTACTTCATTTTATTACCATGTAAACAACAACTATGGCTGAAAATGAGATTCAACTTCCTATTGTTAGAAAAATTTCCATAGAAACGAAGCCTGAATATTGGATATGGAATGAAATTGTCAACGGGTTATAGTGAAAGCATCGAGATGAATCTATTGCGTGTAAAATCATTCCTCTATCAAAATTAGCAACAGAGATAAGTTCTTTTGAAGTTATGTAATTGTTTATTTCAACTCATCTCCATTGAAACAAAAACAATGGCTGAAAATGAGATTCAACTTTCCATTGGTAGAAATAATTTGATGGAATCAAAGCCCAAATATTTGATATGGAATGGAAATTGTCTATAATTTAAAGTGAATGGCATCGAGCTGAACTCATTGCGGGTAAAATCATTCTTCTATCTTGAATTGCAACTGAGATAAGTTCTTTTGAAGTTATGTAATTGTTTATTTCAACTCATCTCCATTGAAACAAAAACAATGGCTGAAAATGAGATTCAACTTCCTATTGTTAGAAAAATTTCCATAGAAACGAAGCCTGAATATTGGATATGGAATGAAGTTGTCAATGGGTTATTTTGAAAGCATTGAGTTGAATCCATTGCACGTAAAGTCATTCCTCTATCTTAAAAAGCAACAGAGATATGGGCATTTGAATTTAGGTAACTGTTTACAAATATAATATTGGAATATGAGAGTAATACAACTGCAAGTACTGTTATATGCTGATGATATAGTCTTAATTGCTAGCAGTGAAGAGAATTTACAGAGGAGCATAATAGAATGGGGAGAAGAACTTGCGAGAAAAGGGATGAAGATTAATATTAAGAAAAGTAAAGTTATACAGTTGGCAAAAGGAGAAAAAGATCATGAAATAGCAATTAGATATGGAAACGAGAACTTGGAAGAAGTAGATGAATATGAATTTTTAGGAACCTTCATAACAAGTGATGGTAGGTGTGATGAAGAAATCCTAAATAGGAAAAGAAAAGCAAATACAGTATATTATCAGTTCAGTAAAACAATAATGGGAAAGAAAGAAGTGGCAGTAAAGACAAAAATGCAGCTATACAAATCAGTATTGGTCCCTACATTAACATATGGAATGGAAGTTTACCACTTCAAGATAAACATCTGAGTAAAATTCAGGCTAGTGAAATGAAATACCTGAGAAGAGCTGTTAATAAGACTAGGAGAGATAAAGTGAGGAATGAAAGAATAAGAAGAGAAGTGGAACAGGAGTCGCTAAAGAAAATAATTGAAAAGAGACAGCTAAAGTGGTGGGGACATGTATTCAGAATGAATGAAGACAAAAAGGTAAAGCAAATTCTAGAAGTAAAGGTGCAAGGTAGGAGAAGTAAAGGAAGACCAAGGATAATGTTTGAAGACAGAATGGAAAAGATTGGAAGAGAAAGGAATAAGACAATAAATATGATGAAGAGAATGATGGGAAACAGACAGGAATGGAGAAGATGGATCGAGGCAACCAACCCTACGCTATGATGGCAGAAGGGGACTAGAGGAAGAAGAAGAAGTTTATTTCAAATCATCTCCATGGAAACAAAAACAATTTCTGAAAATGAAATTCAACTTCCCATTGTTAGAAAGTTTTTCATGGAAACGAAGCTTATAGATGTGAAATGAAATTGCTTACGGGTTATAATGAAAGCATCGAGTTGAAACCATTGCGTGTAAAATCATTCCTCTATCTTAAATAGCAACAGAGATATGGGCGTTTGAAGTTAGATAATTGTTTTTTAAAGTAATCTCCATGGAAACAAACAATGGCTGAAATGATATTCATCTTCCCATTGTTAGAAAGTTTTCAATGAAAAAAAAAACCAAATATTGGAAATGGAATAATATTGTCTATGGGTTATAGTGAAGGGCATCGAGCTGAATTCTTTGCACGTGAAATCATTCATCTGTTTTAAATATTATCCGAGATAAAGACCTTTGAAGTTAGGTTATTTTGACTTCAAATTATTTCCATGGAAACAACATCGATGGTTGAAAATGATATTAAAATTCCCATTGTTAGAAGGATTTCCAAGGAAATGAAGCCTAAATATTAAATATGGATTTTTTTAAAAAAAAATTCCAAAGAAATGCGTAGAGCTGAGTTCATTGCACCTAAAATCATTCTTCTATCTTAAAAAGCAACAGAGACTAAGGCGTTTGAATATAGGAAATTGTATATTTCGAATCATCTCCATGGTTACAAAAACCAAGGGCTAAAAACGATGTTCAAAGTACCATTGTTAGAAAAGTTTCCATGGAAACGAAGCCCAAATATTGAATCTGGAATGAAAGTTTTTACGGGTTATAATGAAGGGCGTTGGTCTTAATCCACAGCGTGTAAAATAATTTCTCAATCTTAAATATCAACAGAGATTTAGGCGTTTGAAGATAGGTAATTGTTTTTTCAAG